>NC_090653.1:130058717-130271223 GCF_040937935.1 Hyperolius riggenbachi | reverse complement strand
TTTTGGCTGCCATTCCCCGGCTCCTGATCACATGACCCTCATCGGTCATGTGATCATAGCCAGTGAATGGCAGCAGAAAGTGTATGGCTGTGATGCATGGAGGAGAACCACAGTGCTCGAGCAGGTAAACATTACTCCACTACCTGTGCTACTCTGCATATTTTTTTTATTTATTTATTTTTTATACGGCTGCATTCCTACTATGGACCTTTTTTATCTGTTCCCTGAACGAAAAGGTATTGTACACATGCAATTTAGGGCCGAGTACTGTACAAATGTGGTTTGGCAGTAGCTGCATGGGCTAATTTTTAGGGTGAAAAGAACTTTGGGGTGGGGGTCCCCTGTATTGCGGTAGTTACATTTATACGTTATGATGCTCTATTTCTAAGCCTAGGGGGCAAAAACAGGTAAATATTTGATAAAACTGTACAGTGAGATACTGGTAACTGGTGTAGTAAGCTTGACTACCTGTCTAAATGTGCTATTTAAAGGTGGATGTCTTGATAAGATAATACATTCAGTCTATTCTCTGGGTTCTGATCGGCGCAATCATATTTCAATAAAGGATTTTTTAATCTTCTTGATCTCAGATCTTCCATTATTTATCTACAAAGACATGTGGTAACCTTCAATGAAGTTTGCCTTAAATCTTTGCAGTGTATATAGGTAATCTGCACAGAGAGTTACTGTAACTAAAAAGTATTTTTTTCCCCACAGCTTATTTCCTCACATGTTCTCAAGGGCATACATTAACTTTAAAAGTCAAGAGGACATTGTCTTGTTTAGAGATCGTTTTGATGGCTATGTGTTCATTGATCATAGAGGTAAGGTAACTGGGATCATATTTGCATTGTAATGTCTTTTATTCTCATGAACTTTCATCACATAATGTGTATTACTGATGCAGGTCAGGAATATCCAGCAGTTGTGGAATTTGCACCGTTTCAAAAAGTGGCTAAGAAGAAAAGTAAGAAAAAAGACTCCAAAACTGGGACTATAGATGAAGGTAAAAACCATAGACCACATGCAGCAGAACTGCAGTATGACTGACAATGGGCTAAAATTATGAAGCTTTGCTGAATACGGAAGTGTTTTTCAAAAAAACTTGGGTAAATACCGAGTGTACACATTCACAACAGTTTTCTTGGAAACACTGAATGTGGTAAAGGTGTCCTTTTAAAAAAAAACAAATTTTTTTTTTATTTCAGACAGTGGTTAGCAAAAGTATTTGGCCCCCATGTTTGTGGCAGTAATGTGACAAAATGTGGAAAACTTCAAGGGGACTGAATACTTTTGCAAACCACTGTAAATGACCGTACCAATTTTGTTCATAAAATGTTATTTCAAATTCACAAAGCATAAAAGAGGTACATCGAACCGGAAATCCCAAATGAAACTACTGCCACACTACACCTTTACTTAGGCCTCGTTCACCTCATTCAGTGCAGATGGCTGTGCGATCGGAATGCATCGAGTCCGATCGCACGCCATCTGCGCTACTGTGTGCTGAGCTTCAGATCCCATTCACTACAATGAATGGGATCTGCGCTGAGATTCCCGAACATGCATGCAGCAGTGTGATAGCACATCGCACTGCTACGCAGTGCATATGATGGGAACAGTAGAAGAGCTGTATTGGCTGCTGTCCTTGCTTGTGACCATATTTTAAAGGCACTTGTATTGACCTGAAGAAATGGGCTGAGACCCGTGAAACACGTTGTCCTTTTAATCGTGCTGAATAAATAATGTAATCTTTTTACATTAACCCTGTGGTTTGGGCTCTTCCATCTGGAGTGGTAAAGACACTTCCCTCCCCTCTTACATTTTTTTTGTTTCATCACATTACCTATCTTTGGACGCCCCCCGAGCACTATGCACCTGAACATTTATACAAAGAAAAAAATGCATTGGTCAAATAAATAATGACTTTTGCTTTATTTTAATGACCAAAATTTGGGAAATCACTACATTATAATGAACACCTACCAAACACTCTGCATTCAAGTTTCTTTTTATTGAGAATGCCAGCTTCTCATGCGGAGATGTTTTTTTTTTTTCATAAGCACCATTCGTCCCATTGTCTCAACGTCAGGTTAATCTCTTTTCCCTTTGCACTGCTTGTTGCAGCCTGCAGAACACCAGTATTTGTTTGTTCAGCAGCATTAACCCTCCCCAGTTCCTCCAACCCAAAGGTGGGGAGTCTGATGTTACCACAGCACAGGAAAGAAAAACCTTGCAAAAAGATATAAATGCTTAGCCACATTGCATTCCTGGATATTTACCCTTTAAAGAGTACCTGAGATAGGGCAGGGAAAAAAAATTACTGGGGCTTCCTCCAGCCTCCTCTAGCTAGATCGCTTCCTTGCCGTCCTCCTCCGCCACCTGGATTATCCGCAACTGGCCCTGGAAAATCCTCCAGGCAGAGCCAGTCAGCGCACACCGACTGCACACAGCGTCCGGCCCCAGCACAGTAGTACTGCGCAGGCTCAGAACGCTCCTGGTGATGGGAGCACATGGCCAGGCCGCACATGCGCAGTTGGCTGCAGACCGGAGCACTTTTTTAGGGCCAAGACGGCTGAGCAATCAGGCTGGAGGGAGCTGGAAGAAGCTCTGGACTGCATGTCTGAAGGGATCAGCTCTGATTGCTGGGATGACTGTTCAGGGGGGCCCTGATCCTATACAGATGCATTCCTAGACGGTCAGACCGATACATCTGCACAGCATTGGGTATCACTACAGACGGCAGTCATTAGAATTGTGCACAAATCTTAAGGCCAAGTACAGATGACACATGGGGTTCAAAGGCTAAGAAGAGGTTTATTTATATATTCATTATCTAGAACATTCTAAATGAATTGGGCATAAAATGTTTTGTAAAGAAATTTGTTTTTGCTGTTCCAGTTTATCGATCTTCCTCTTCTCTTCATCTGCCTGAAGCATTCCCTTTTTGGTCATGTGGGGAATGCTTTGTTGACTGAAGTCACATCTCTCTACTGACTGTCTTGGCTGTCACTTTCTAGTTGGTGATAATATTAATCCCAGTGTTCTCCCAAGAGACTTTTTTTTTTTTTTTTTCCAGCTGGGTGGCATGAAAAAGTAACCAAGTGAGGCACGACAGGGGAATGCATGGCTGGTGCAACTCTGCTTACAACAGAGGCAGAGGAGAAGACAAGCCAATGACAGCCGTGTGTGCTCTCCAAAATTAGCCGGGTGGAGCACAGGGCTAAAAGAGCCAGAGGAGAACACTGATCTGCACCACCCTGTAAAAAATCAACTTTATTTACATTTTCTAAAATAACAGCACTCAAAAAAATAAAATGTTTCAGAAGCATGTGCCGGGTCTAAATAGTAACGCACAGTGTTTCGGACTTATAAAGCTCTTTTCACTAAGGTCAGTTTGGTAAAATCATTTTAGTTGGTGAGAAGCAGGGCTGTGTGGCTCTCCCTATTGGCTGCCTGGCTTTCCCTAAAGCCTGTCTGTCAAATCTACCGAACAGAGAGAGCATTTAAAGAGTGACATATTGGCTGCTATGAGCTGGAGAAAAATACCGAACACTTTAGCCCAGTTTACCGAATGCAGAAATCTTTGGGAATTGCAATTTCTTGACATTTCCTGAGGCATTTACCGCACAAGTCTGTAATTTACCTCACTAGTCGGTAATATTAATTTTCTGTTCGTAATCGGTTTAGTCAATTATAATTTGGGAAGGTGATTGGTAAAATCAGCTGTTTTCAGCATTACCGAATGTGTTAATGCTTAGTGAATAGAGCCCATAGTTCTTTACAAACTGCCATGAACACACTGCACGGCATGCAGTAGGAAGGCATGGCTTCATTATGACTCCCTGTGTTGGGGGGTGGGGGGCTGGCAGCTGAAGGTTGCTGAGAGATGTAGACAAATGAATACATACAGCAGGTACTTCGCTTTAAGAGGAACTTTACCAAAATATATTAGGGGAAATAATGCCATAAACCAGTACATTGCAATTTGAGAAGTTAAAATATAGAAGATTGATCAAAAAAATGATTGATACTTGTGTAATTTGTTCATGTTCTTTGTTTGTTCCACCACGAGCCTGCAGGAAATCATCTTTACTTCTGGCAGACACAGGGAAAAAATGGACAGCACCAACTGCTATTATCTGTAAATACACCTACTAACAATGTGATAGGCTAAAAGGTTATATATGTTACAGCCAGAACCCGAAGTCTGGCCACTAGCCGTGTCCGTCTCACTGCGGCCAATGTTCAAAATTAATTGAATCCCGGCGGCTCAGTTCCTCTCCCCCTGGCTTTGGCTGCTCCTGCTGCCTCCCTCCTATCGGCTTCTGGCAGCCGGGGACACATGCAATGCAGCCAGAGTCGTTCATCGCGCCGGCAAGGCAGGGATTCGTGCCGTTCGTTCCTGCAGAGCAGATGCTGGCAGAAGCAATGTCTGCTGTGTTCCCACTCTGCTACCCTGCCACTACGAACGACTCTGGCTGCATTGCATGTGTCCCTGGCTGCCAGAAGCCAGTAGAATAGGAGGGGTCAGGGGGAGAAGCCAGAGCCGGTGCACAGGAACGGAGCTGCCAGGAATTCATTTATTTTTTGCATTGGCCGCAGTGCGACGGCCACTTCTAGTTTTGACCGGCCAGAACCCGAAGTGGCCAGACTTCGAGTTCTGGCCGTAACGTATACATACAGCCGTTATTTCCCACAATGCAACGAGGTTCACAGACCTGATTCTGTAAGGGCCATGGTCAAGACATCACACTGGGTGGGAATTCACCACAAATCAGCCACACAGACCCCTCTGATCTATTCTAGAGAATACTGTAGATCATCTCTCAGCTGTGTCAGAAAGGGTGAACATTTCTTGTGGAAAAAAGAGTATTGGTTACTTATTGGGATGCAGTTCAATCCTGGATTCAAGTTCCTCTTTAAGAACGTTTGTATGCATAATTCATTTAAAATGTAATTCTTTGAAATGCATGTAAAGTCTTGTGCCTTATTGAAGGCTCCAATCATAGAGCTATCTTGGGTTTACTTTTTTTTTTTCTTCTTCTTTTTAAAGATCCTGAATATAAAAAGTTCTTGGAGTCCTACAGTGTGGATGACGAGAAGCTGACCTCCACACCGGAGACTTTGCTGGAAGAAATAGAAGCTAGAAATAAAGAAATGATAGGTAATGTAACACATGTTAATCATGAAATGCGGGTATTCCTTTCCATTGCACAGGCTGTCCAAGCAATATTCACACAACGGAAGAACATTGTCAATTAAACGCTCTTCAGTCTAAACTCTACAGTGTTCTTGCTTTGGGAAGGGGAAAAAAAAGGCTTGCTTTTTGAATACAGAGTTTCCAGCATGTCATGCCTGACTAGCAGCTTTCAGAGTTACTAACCAGGAACTGGTAATTCAAATGTTCTGACTTAAAGTGACACTGAAGCAGAAAAAAAGTATGATTGAAAGAATTGTATGTGTAGTATGGATAATTAATAGAATATTAGTAGCAAAGAAAAGTCAAATTTTTATTTTCAGTTCTATAGCTTTTTTTTTTTTTTATTATCATTAATAAAGATAGCTAGATAGATAGATAGATAGATAGATAGATAGATAGATAGATAGATAGATAGATAGATAGATAGATAGATAGATAGATAGAAAGATTTGCCACAATGTGGCAAAATGATCAATTCCTTCCTGATGGGAATCAATTCAGAGAGTAATTCATTCCACACAGCATATATATTTTTCCATTTGGTCGTGTGTTATGTGGTTTTACAGCATTATTTCCAGCACAGTACAGTGTTTCTAGTGTTTCTCTTGTGAACATACAATAAATGTCATGATACCAGTGCTGGTCTTTTACTAAAAATACTTTACTTTTCTACCTTTTGTCTTCTTATAGCCAAGAAGATTACTCCACTATTAAGCTTTTTAAAAAACCGACAGGTAAGTATTTTTGTCTTCCTCCTCATGGTGGTATTGTTTGTACAAGTATGCAAGTAGTATTTCCTAAGGTGATCATAGAAAAAGAATCACTTCTACAAACTATTGGCAAACTATTGGCAATCCCTTTGATGCATTATATTCCCTTTCTATGGGAGCTGCTGGGACTGTTTTAACATCTTTAAATATTGCATTTTTGCATCTCTTTGCATTATTTGTTTTATTTTATACAGATAGGCTTACCTACACAGCTGTGATTGGGGATAATACTGTTAACATTCTCCTACCCTATCACACCTATATTATGCTGATCAGCTTGTATTCTGCCAGGGTGAAGTGTCTGATCACTACCTGTGCATTCTAGCTGGGATGTTTTACTAGACTAGTGTACAAAAGCCCACAGCACAACAAGGAGTTGGTAATATCCAGGAATCTTTATTGGCACATCCCAGAAGAGCTTGTAAAGATCCAGACCAGGTATGATCGCCTCCGGAGGCGCTCATACCTGGTCTGGATCTTTCCAAGCTCCACATATTGCCTGATGAAGCGGGATGTAACCCGTGAAACACGTTGACTACTCTGGAGTCTATTTGAATAAAGATATTTTTCAATGAATAACTGATCGTGTGTCTACTTGAGGGAGGTAAGTCCACCACTTCCTCCCCCCTTTTAAACGTGTTTTAACAATTTTATCCTTATCTGGCACCTCCATTTTGTTTAATCTGAGTGTCCACCCTTGGTGGGATGTTACCCCCTTTCTTTTACTTCTATGGAGAGCGACATTTTTAACCCAAGTGGGGTCAGGTTTATTCTCCCCAACTGCCTACTGAGTGGTTACCAGAGGTAACCCACCTTTGTGAGTATATTGTGAGTATATT
Organism: Hyperolius riggenbachi; assembly: GCF_040937935.1. Lineage (NCBI taxonomy): Eukaryota > Metazoa > Chordata > Amphibia > Anura > Hyperoliidae > Hyperolius > Hyperolius riggenbachi. The sequence continues at coordinate 130,264,411 of NC_090653.1, read as the reverse complement.
CTCATATATTTACCAATTGGTTTGACATACTGCACTATTGGGGCTCTCGATCTGCTTTGTTTTTCAAATCCCAGAAGACAGGTACAGTAACTGACACATTTCAGACAAGGGGTCTTTAGTCATAGCTTTTGTTTTAATAGTCTCCCACCAGTAAACACTTGAAGTCTGGTTATGGTGGGCATACACTATTAGATTTTTGGTAGATCATATCTTCCCAACATTGACCATTTACCTGATTCTCACTGTGCACTACTAGACTTTCAGATTTTAGCAGGCTAAAATCAGATCAAATATCAGGTGGAATGCTGCTGTTAAAACATCTAATAGGGTGTGGCTACCTTATGCTGGGCATACACGGTTAGATTTGTCTTATCAATCGAGCCGCTGATGGCTCGATTGATCATTTCCGACGCGCCTGATACCCCGACTGCTCGATACCGGCGGCCAGAACAAAATAATAAACGAGCGGAAGATAAGAAGCCGCCTGCGGGGACGAGCGGGGATCGATCCGGGCGCCCGCGGGGACGTACAAACGTACCGTGTATTCCCAGCATTAAAGAGGACATGAACTCTTGGACAGGCACCTTGTATGTATTTAGAGAGTTTAGCCTGCCTAAATTCCCCCCCCCCCCTCATTTGTGACTAATCACAACAGTAATTTGATCTCTCTGCTGTGTCAGCTGGCTTCCTTAGCAGATAAGCTAATTTGTAAACACAGGATGTTAACTCCATGTCTGCTTCCCTGAAAGCAGGAAGTAGACACAATGCAGATTTATTGCAGGGTTTGTATCAGTTGTAATAAATGTTATTATGCTGTTTGTCTTTTAGAGTAGAGAGGAAGTTCTGAGTACAAGTCTGCTTTAAGACACTTGCGCAAGCTAGGAGATACAGAGGTTTGGCAGACACCCCAATTCAATACCAGCTGTAATTGTTTCAGTTGTAATTCTGATGTATGTACAGGCCTTCAACTGTGTAATGTGTCCATCTAAACATGAGCAACAAGCTTTTTATCATGGTGGACTATTTTTGGTCTATTGCTTTTGTCCTCAGGCTTCTGTATTTACAATATTGATTTTTCAATTGCGCTCCCCGCCTTTCCCTCTCCCCTCACAGATGCTACATGTACATATAGACAGATTAAACAATGCTAATGGAGTGCACTACCCCTTCCCAATGTCCAATTCCTAGTATGGAAGTCCTAATTAACACGTCCTCTATTACTGCTCCAGAGGGTTCACCCATTAAGGGCAGATTCACATATGCAAAAGGAAAAAAAGAGACAAAAAAAAAATATCATAGTGCGATCCATTTATATCAATATCACACAGGGACCATCACCCTATGGGGCTCGGTTGTGCAAGTTCTATTATGGGGTCACCTCTGTGTCTGCGACTATTGACCAACAAGTGGCACGCTCACCTTGCTGCCAGGCTGCCCAGCCCTACAGACAGCAACTGCGTTTAGAGGGTAAACCGACTTCCTTCCAGTGGTAATGGTACATCCAATCTCAAATAAAGCAATAAGATGACATCATAGTGCAAGCATGCTTGTAACACAACTAGATTCTCATGAGAAATAGAACTCTATTGATCTCCTGCTCACCCTTTACTGCTGCTGCCCACACTCACAGACAGCTGTCCACGCTTTATGGGTGTGCAGTCTTAAACCCAGTATTCCAAGTATATTCCACCTCCACAGTCTCATGTACGAATATCGGGCATAATCTACAAACTGAAAGGCTTCCAATAGTGTAAAATCCACGGTTTATTATATAAAAACAAGAGATATACTCACAAACATCAAAGTAAAAAGCGCATGTAAATTTAAAATGATCAGGGGACGCCTCCTCCTGCTGCTGGTCGCTTCCTTTCCAGGCTCGGCCCCTTCTGTATTTCTCAATTCCCCTCTCCCATCTCTATAGGAAGGTTATGCAGCAAGAATTACCACTACCTGGATTCACACTGTCAGCTGAACTGATCACAAGCTATCATTTAACCAGACAAAGGTCCTCTGTCTGTACAAAGCTTCAGCCATGTACCAGTTGTTTGCTGAGTAACCACTGATGACACATGTATACATAATGAGAGATTCAGGTGTAATAAAGGACACACGCACACACTTTTGCAAATCATTCATTTTAGCAATTTTGATGCTTAGAATACAGTTTCTTTTATTTGTATTATAATCCTCCATAACTTTATATATTTCAGAGACTGCGGGATGAAAAGCGTGAAGAAAGGCGAAGGAGAGAGTTGGAGCGGAAAAGGCAACGTGAAGAAGAAAGAAGGAAATGGAAGGAGGATGAGAGGCGGAAAAGGAAAGATGCAGAGAAACAAAAGAAGTATGAAAAAAACTCTGAAAAAGAAGCAGACAGATCAAAGGATGAGCCTAAAATTAAGGTATCCTCTCATTTAGTATAGTACTCCATAACATCTAGGAAATGCTGAAGAATGCATAGATCCACCACCAGGGTTTTATTACTACCTGTGTCCTCATTGAGAACTCCTCCTTCTTACCTAGTAATACAATTACTAGGTAACACGTAGTGGTGTTGATACAGGGATTTTAACTGATTGCCATCTGGAGTCGGGAAGGATTTTTTTCCCCCTTCTGGGGGCTAATCGGGCCATGCCTTGTTTTTTTTTTTTTTTTTTTTCCTTCCTCTGGATCAACAGGGATATGTGAGGGAGCAGGCTGGTGTTGTACCTTATGTTCTGGATGAACTCGATGGACGGATGTTGTCTTTTTATTTTTTTTCAACCTATATAACCTTAACTATCATCACCACTGGTAGTATTTTTAGCAATAACTATTAGTTAGGTTTAGTTCCGCTAAACTGATTTTTTTTTTTTTTTTTAGTGCCGCATAAACCCGGCCTAAGACTTAATTCAGACTGGACAGCAACAGTCAAGTCTGTGTCTCATTGCACTGGTTCTGCACGTTAGAAGTGGTCAACGGCACGTCATTGATAACTGTTAGTTGCACAGAGGTCTTGAACCGCATTAATTTTGAACTAGGTACCATATGACTAATTTGATAAAGCTTCCTCAGATTTCGGATTATTCAGACGAGGATAGGATTAGCCATAGTTATAAAGAAAATGTAGCTAGGCTGCAAAATGGATTTCTGAATAAAAGATCAGCTCATACCTCAAAGCTGGGTACGCCGGTATGATGAATATCACTTGGCAGGGATCGGGACTCGTTCCCTTGGTCAACAGTTCTGACCAAGTTCTGCACTGGCGTGTTGTTAGTGTAGAGGCTAGTAATGCGTTCTATTGCCATGGAGAGGAAGGAAGACAAACAGAGCGGAACATGACAGAGCGGGGAGGGAGAGAACAGTGCCCTTGGCCAATGCATTAATGGGGACTCAGGGGCTGCTTTGCACCTGCTAGATTCTTGGCCAAGTGTACAGCCCATCTGCACACTTAATTCTGTGTCAGTGTGGTCTGGTAGAGACAGAGAAAAGAATTAGGAATGTTTTGAAATGCTTAATTTATTAAATTATTTTTATTTTTTCTTTGAAATGGAGCTGATGCAGTTGACTAATACATTTATAAATTGATAATAATAATCTACGAAGGGAACCTATATCATAAATCTGTTTCACCTTTTAAGTTGAATTACTGAAATAAATGGACTTTTGCATGATATTCTAATTTTTTGACTTTCATTTGTAAGTGTTCAGGTGCCCATTAATGATGCACTCTTTATTGTTCAAGAATCCCACTTCTTTGTAATATGATGAACTACCTAATGGATCCATCCAAAGCATATTCACTCAGTTTACCTTCTACATAGATTTGGAAAATCAAGTGCATCATTACTAGGCACCTTTAGAGTGTGCATTTTACCACTACCATTAGTTTAGATGTGTGTATGTGTATATATATATATATATATATATATATATATATATATATATATATATATATATATATATATATATATATATATATATATATATATATATATATATATATATATATATATATATATATATATATATATATATATGTGTATATGTGTATGTGTGTGTGTGTGTATGTATGTAAGAATTTTCTTATTTTCATGACTATGAACATTGTAGATTCACACTACAGGGATCCAAACTATGAATCAACACACGTGGAAGTATAGTACATAACCAAAAAGTGTGAAACAACTGAAAATATGTCATATTCTAGGTTCTTCAAAGTAGCCACCTTTTGCTTTGATTATTGCTTTGCATACTCTTGGCATTCTCTTGATGAGCTTCAAGAGGTAGTCACCTGAAATGGTTTTCACTTCGCAGGTGTGCCCTGTCAGGGATTTCTTGCCTTTTAAATGTGGTTGGGACCATCAGTTACGTTGTGGAGAAGTCAGGTGGATACACAGCTGATAGTCCTACTGAATAGACTGTTATAGGGCAGCACAGTGGCATAGTGGTTAGCGCTCTTGCCTTGCATCGCTGGGTCTCCGGTTCAAATCCCAGCAAGGTCAACATCTGCAAGGAGTTTGTATGTTCTCCTCGTGTCTGTGTGGGTTTCCTCCTGGCACTCTGGTTTCCTCCCACATCCCAAAAACATACAGATAAGTTAATTGGCTTCCCCCTAAAGTGGCCCTAGACTACAATACATACACTACACGATACATACATAGACATATGACTATGGTAGGGACTAGATTGTGAGCTCCTTCGAGGGACAGTTAATGACAAGACTATATGTACTATGTACAGCGCTGCAGAAGATGTCAGCGCTATATAAATACTAAATAATAATAATAATAATAATTATGGCAAGAAAAAAGCAGCTAAGTAAAGAAAAACGAGTGGCCATCATTACTTTAAGAAATGAAGGTCAGTCCGAAAAATTGGGAAAACTTTGAAAGTGTCCCCTAGTGCAGTCTCAAAAACCATCAAACGCTACAAAGAAACTGGCTCAAATGCGGACCACCCCAGGAAAGGAAGACCAAGAGTCACCTCTGCTGCGGAGGAGGAGTTCATCCGAGTCCCCAGCCTCAGAAATCGCAGGTTAACAGCAGCTCAGATTAGAGACCAGGTCAATGGCATACAGAGTTCTAGCAGCAGACACATCTCTAGAACAACTGTTAAGAGGAGACTGTGTGAATCAAGCCTTCATGGTAGAATATCTTCTAGGAACCCACTGCTAAGGACAGGCAACAAGCAGAAGAGACTTTTTTGGGGCTAGAGAACACAAGGAATGGATATTAGACCAGTGGAAATCTATGCTTTGGTCTGATGAGTCCAAATTTGAGATTTTTGGTTCCAACCACCGTGTCTTTGTGCGACACAGAAAAGGTTAACGGGTGGTCTCTACATGCCTGGTTCCCACCATGAAGCATGGAGGAGGAGGTGTGATGATGTGGGGGTGCTTTGCTGGTGACACTGTTGGGGATTTATTCAAAATTGAAGGCATACTGAACCAGCATGGCTAAAACAGCATCTTGCAGCGGCATGCTATTCCATCCGGTTTGCGTTTAGTTGGACCATCATTTATTTTTCAACAGGACAATGACCCCAAACACACCTCCAGGCTGTGTAAGGGCTATTTGACAAGGAAGGAGAGTGATGGGGTGCTGCGCCAGATGACCTGGCCTCCACAGTCACCAGACCTGAACCCAATCGAGATGGTTTGGGGTGAGCTGGACTGCAGAGTGAAGGCAAAAGGGCCAACAAGTGCTAAGCATCTCTGGGAACTTCTTCAAGACTGTTGGAATACCATTTCAGGTGACTACCTCTTGAAGCTCATCAAGAGAATGCCAAGAGTGTGCAAAGCAGTAATCAAAGCAAAAGGTAGCTACTTTGAAGAACCTAGAATATGACATTTTCAGTTGTTTCACACTTTTTGGTTATGTACTATATACTTCCACATGTGTTAATTCCTAGTTTGGATGCCTTCAGGGTGAATCTACAAAGTTCATAGTCATGAAAATAAAGAAAACTCTTTGAATATATATATATATATATATATATATATATATATATATATATATATATATATATATATATATATATATATATATATATATATATATATATATTCTCAGTTAAGTTGTCCGACAGTACCCTCTAATGACTGAGCAGGGAATAACAATGAAAATCTGAATTTTACCTGTGGCTTCCTCCAGCACAATTTAGTCTGCAAGGTCCCTCTGGGTCTCTTCCGTGGTCTCGCTGGCGGCTTCGTTAAGTGCATGACTGCTCATGCGTGGCCTGTCCTCGCTCTCGGCTCGATCACGCGCCTGTCACAGTAAGCACCCTGCGTGTATGTGTGGTTCAGATTTCCACTTTAATCCTCTGCTCGGGGTCCCTTTTTAATGTTTCCAGTGCACAAACAAAATATCTTCTTTGTATTTATATTCAAGTTGTAAATCATCCAAGCCTTTAAGCATTACAATTGCTGTCTCCTATTTCCTGGCTGATGTCCAATTGCTCTGCTTTTGTTTTTTGTGCCTGGTTCAAACTCCTATGCTGGGAATACACAATGCGTTTTTTCAGTCGATTTACCGTTCGATCGTGTTTCGATTCTCTTATCTTTTCTTATCAATTTCCATTCAATTCTATCGGAAATCGAGCGGTAAAACGATCGAAAGTGAGATTGGACGTGTCGGAAATTATCTGTCGAACCATCTATCTGCCTAAAAAAAACACATGGTGTATTCCCAGCATTACAATGCTTTAGTTAGTGTCTGATTGTTAGTTTACCAGATAAATTCTTCTTTCAAAGCTGCTTCGTAAACCAGAAAAAGATGATGAACATGAATCTGAGAAGAAGTTTAAGCCTCGGAAAGAGAAAGATGTGGCACGTGAAGATCGCAGCTCTGCTGGGAAGAGAACAGATGGTGATGCTGGAGAGGACAAGATTAAACGGTATGGTGGGACATGACAGTGAAGAGTAGCAGTGCTGGGTACATACAAGAGTCTATATATTGATTCTTACATTCACTTAAAGGGAACCTTAACTGAACTGAAAGCGTTTCACTTACCTGGGGCTTCTACCAGCCCTCTGCAGCCACCTTGTGCCTGAGCCGTCACAGAATGATCCTCCGGTCCCCCGCAGCTGTTGAATGTAGTTTTCGGCGACTCAGCCAAGTGGATGGCAACTGCGCCTGTGCAGCTTTGCCCTTGGGCATAATCGAGCTCCTGCCGCCGAGAGTGTCCTGCGCATGCGCAGTAGGTGAAAATCTCCTACTGCGCATGCCAAGGACGCTCCTGGGGACAGGAGTGTGATTGAAGATGCGCGGCCGAAGCCGCGCAGTGGCCATTGGCTGACCCATTCGCTGAAATGAAACTCAGCTGCTGCGTGGAACAGTAGAATAATTCCATGACAGCGTGGACGCTGAGGCTACGGGGGGGCTGGTAGAAGCTCCAGGTAAGTGAAACTTTTTTTTTTATATTTAGTTTAGGTTCCCTTTAAGAATAACCTCATGTCTTTTATTGTGGCCCTAGAGAAAGGGGGCTCAGAAGTGGGGAAATGATCTAGGGAATGATCAGGACCTTTCTAGTGTTGTGTATCATGGGACTCAGTGACGCGTACCCTGGAGCTGACAAACCCACCTGGTGGAGGGAGTATCTTGCCTTCATTAGTTTCTAGTGGATGAATCTTGCTCAGTGCCCTCTTTCTTCAGCCTGCATTTGTGTTGAGGTGCCCATACCCTTACCTATTTATGAATTGATTCCCCCTCATGATCACCCAATCATAAGCCAAAATCAACTGAAATTATGGATTGGTCCAGACACTACATTTTGGTGGAACTGGGTCAGCGGAGTGGTGGTATGGAATTGCCTGAGGCCTCAAAGCAAGTGAGCCCCCCAGGTCTTCCCCAAGCTATAGGGCTCCATGCAGAGTATTAGAGGCCGCACTCTTCCTCTGCATTTGAGTACATTCATGCCAATGGGTCACAGAAGGGCCATCGGGGAGATGTAGGTGGAAGGAAACCAGAGGAAGCATACCAGCCGGACAGGGAGTGGTGAGTGCCATACACTGCGAGCAATCTACAGGGCCACTGTGACAATAGCAAGTTTTTACTACTTTTTTGTAGCGTGTTTATGTAGCGCTGACATCTTCCACATCGCTTTTTTAGAGTATATATATATACTTGTCACTAACAAAGGGACGCACACTGTAATCCCTAACACAGCCATAGGACACCGACACGGGGAGAACTTACAAACTCCGTGCAGACAGTGCCCTTGATCGCACAAGACCTTTGGTGAATATTGACCTCTGCCCTTCCTTCCCCAAAAAAAGAAATGGTTTCTTAAATTCCAAATTTTGTTTACATTTCTTGACTATACTGTAGAGAGAAATGTAGAGAACTGCTTCAGAAGTTTGGAATGTGATGCCAGAGATGATGCTATGGCCTTGTCATCAGGTTCATAGAGGTCACTCTGATTCACACACAGATGCAGCATTCAATGTATAGATGAAAAGGGAAATCCAGTTAATGAGATTTTGTGTGATCATAGTGGTCACTGTCTATATTATATTTTATTATCATTTATTCTACATATACTTGGTCTCTCTTGTCTAGTTCACCTGGGGTAACCCTAACCCCCAGAATATGTGCAGCCATTTATCCCCCCCCCCCCCTTACCCCATAACATGTGTGGTCACTGTGACCCCCTCTCACCCATGCAGAGTAGTACAGTGATGCGTTGTGTTTTACCTCCTCCAGTGCCGGGTCTGATCCATCCTTCACTTCTCCAATTGCCTGAAGCCACTCACCTCCATCTTGGACCCAAACCGTCATGCAACATTGTGGACCAGGCATTCTCCTGATACTTTTTTAGATATTTATAAGTCTGCAGGCCAATTCCATTTCCTGAAGAAGTGACACAAAATGTGTTACTGGAATTGTGGAGCTCCGTGTGGAAGTGTCATTCAATCCTATGGATATTTTTATATGTTAATACCCTCTAGGGGGCACTTCAGTGGATTTATTTCACTTTTTCCAAAACTTAAAGGGCAACTGTAACAAGAGGGATAGGGAGGCCACCATATTTATTTCCTTTTAAACCATACCAGTTGCCTGGCAGGCCTGCTAAGCTATTTGGCTGCAGTAGTGTCTGAATCACCCACCAGAAACAAGGATGCAGCTAATCTTGTCAGATCTGACAATAATGTCAGAAACACCTGATCTGCTGCATGCTTGTTCAGGGTTTATGGCTAAAAGTATTAGTACTCTCGTTCCAGTTGCCCTTTAAGGGTGATTTCACTGCTGTCAAGGTGATTTACTTGTAATACGGTGTCGTGGGATTGTACAGTATTTTGGACACCAGCTTGCATTGTTTTTAATGCTTTACTAGACCTATGGTCTTTTATTGCTTCTGTAAATAAATGTTAAGTTTTAATTCTTTTGAATGTATGTGCAAAATGATTTCCTCAATATTATAACACATGGTTCCCCTTTATAAATACCGGTACTTTATTCACCTACATAATTGTAATTCTTAGGCAATGGATATTCCCATTGTTACTTGAGCCCAAGTATGATTAGATTAATTTGCAACTGAGAATTGTGGCTCACTATTATAGATTTTCCAAGTAGTAGAACCTGTCGTTTTTTTTTTTTCCTCACATACAGTATGGACATCAAGTTCTGAAAACAATTATATCCATTAGGAATCCATTTGCGGTTATAGAGTAAATTATGCAGTTGTGTGCTTTAAGTAAACCAGAGATAGGCTATTTAAAATATTTATACTTACCCGGGCTTCCTCCAGTCCCATGAGCACAGGTGTGTCCCTCGCCCGTCCTCCCGAGTGCCTCTGTTCTCCTGCTATCGGTCCCGGTGATTTGGCACAGTCACGCCAGTCGGCTCTTCTGCGCATACGGCACTCTTCTGCGCAACTGGCGAGACTAAGCCAGATTACCAGGACCTATACCAGGAGAACAGAGGCACTCTGGAGGACGGCAAGGCACTCGGGTGCTCATGGGGCTGGAGGAAGCCCCGAGTAAGTATAAAATCTTTTAGTAAGCCCATCTCAGGTACACTTTAAAGGATAGCCGAGGTAAAATAAAACATTTTAAAGGACAACTGTATTGAGAGGTATATGGAGGCTGCCATATTTATTTCCTTTTAAACAATACCAGTTGCCTGGTAGTTCTGCAGAACTATTTGGCTGCAGTAGTGTTTGAATCACACCAGAAACAAGCATGCAGTTAATCGTGTCAGATCTGACAATGTCAAAACCACCTGATCTGCTACATGCTTGTTCAGGGGCTATGGCAAAAAGTATTAGAGGCAGAGGACCAGCAAGGTAACTAGTATTGCTTAGAAGGAAATAAATATGGCAGCCTCCATCCTTGTAAAGCTTGTCAACAAATTACCCCCATTAGCTGCTTTATTATGGAATAATTTGGATTCAATTGATTTCGATTCCTGAGGCATTAATTCTACTCCACAGCCCTCATCCACTTTACACTGTAGTTTATCTAAATTTGTAATGGTTTAAAGGTGACATTGTGTTATTACCACAGATTACTGAAGCTTTATCTAAAGGTGGTCATACATCAGGTGACTTGGCAGCCGATCGACCATCCGATTATTATAATTAAATGAAAATGTGCTGCCAAGTGCGTGCCCGATCAACGATGCGACCAATTTCAGGCTGAAATTGGTCACATTAATCGTTTGGACATGCTGCATGATGGGACATCGTGGTCGGTCCGGCGCGCGGTGAGTGATATTAGGACGAGCGACAAAATTCCTGGTGCTGTTCCCCTCATGCAGGGGTGTCCACACTTTTTCGGGTCGCGAGCTACTTTGAAATTAGTATAGGTGCCCAGTACATTAAGCAAATATAGGTGCCCTGTATAGATGGCTAATTATAGGTGGTTAGTATAGGTTCCCAGTACATGTAGCAAGTGAAGGTGCCCAGTACATATAACTAAATATGGGTGCCCAATAAGTACAGTAATCACTTCGCTCCTTCCAGTTCCAGCGTTTGTGTCTGCAACCCGGTCTCCCCTCCTTCAGCCGAGGCTCCTTCAACACGGAGGGCGGACAAGACAGCGGCTGTTTGTTCCGGCGGGTGTCAGATGTGGCTGCATCCCATCAGATTTTGCTACCACTGCTCGCGGCCAATCAGGGAAGGGATGGGGAGGGGAGATGCGTGGCTGAACGGAGAGGGCCTCCCCTTTAGCCGCGCATCTCCCCTCCCCACTCCTTCCCTGATTAGCCGTGAGTAGTGGCAGCAAAATCTGATGGGATGCGGCCAAACAGCCACCATCTACAGCAGCCTGCTGCCAAATTTGATGGGGCGCGGCCGCAATCTACCCATCAGTCGGTTGCGATCTACTGGTAGATCGCGATCGACCTATTGGGTAGCCCTGCCCTAATGTATGTGCATTTATACATTACCTGTCTTGCGTTGCGGTGCCCATCCGTCTTCCGATCTGCTGCTCTCCATTACACTTCCCATACACGCTGTGCTGGCAGCATCGATGTCAGTCTGTTGTTACCAATGTCACAATTGGGCGATGGAGGTGCCCAAAAAGTATAAAATAATTAAAAACCATTTCAAAATGAGAGGTATGGTTGGCTTACCTGTCCCGTGGGTTTCAATGCAGCCAAAGCAGTAAATACAACTTAATTGAGAGTTCATGAGTTTATTGCACAAAGTAGGGTCAGACAATGCATTTCAGAGGCATTTCCTGCTTCATCAGGTCAATAATTAATAACCACAACAGAGTTAGACACAGCCATGAGCCTTGACCAACCCATCCCCAGATCACCATCAATGTGTTACTTTCAGCTAAATCGGTGCGTGCTCATCATGCTTTCCTATCCTCATGTATCACAGCCATATGCTAGGTCTTCCTCCATAGTCAATACAGAGGAAAAGAGGACTGCTCCCCTGGCTCCAGCGCTCACTGACTACACCCAACTGCATACTTCAGAAACCCCAGTGCAAGTTTTACATTACTGTCTGCAAGCCCTTGTCCCTCTCAGCACATCTTCAGGCAGTTCTCCCAGCCGTGTATGTTACTAACCTACTTTCTAAAGCTCTGCCCAGTAACACTGAATATTCCTACAGCACTGTCCCCATGGCAACATGCATTACCCCTCCAGCACCGCCGACACTCTCTTGGTTCTCACTGCTACTAGCCTCCATGTAATGGGAATGGGTGATCACCATGTTAGATATGGAAAAAGAGGACTTCTTTGCCAGCCCTTACAACACCCATTTTAGAAATCGGCATAGTAATCTGGCCACAGACTATTTACAATGATTCTGTAATGAGATGGTTAATGACGTTGGCATATTTTCATTTTTGAACGATGTCAGATGATTGTCCTGCAATTTTTTTCCCCTCAAAAGCTGGCCATTCACTTGTTGATTCTTACTGTTAATATCTGGCAATTTCATCATTAGTTTGAATCTGCTAGAAATTGATGCCCCAACATGCCGGACTGAATTTTCAGCCCAAAATCAATTGAATCAGTTACTTGTATCAGACAGAAGATATGATTCCGACATCATTAGATCCAAATGATTGTCAGGACAGCCTGGTATCTGACATTGCTTAGAAGGAAATTATTATGGCTTCCTTTATGTCCCTCTCCATACAAGATTACTTTAATGCCTGCAGTTCTGCCCACACAAATCCCAATGCAATCTGTGCTAACAACCCTGGAGAAACAAGAAAAGCCATTTTGGCCATGGTGCACAATTTTGCAAATGGACTGCTGTTCTATATCTTGACATCTATCAAAAGCAATTTTTAAGCCAACTCTATACTAATGTTATTAGCCCATAGTACTGGAGCCATATGCATACAAATGGGAACATAATATGCATGTGGCACACCTACTTTGTGTATGACACTATCCATTCAGACAGATACACCCAACGGGATCTTGCTACTTTATGGTATTTAAAGAAAGATGTGTAATTTTCATATGCACCATACAGACTTTAGATTGTAATAAACATATAATAATGGTCCAAAAAAATGAGTAGGGGCTGCAATTAGAGCTCTGTATGTTAGCTTCCACTGAAACGCATAGAATTATGAATATTTATTTGGACTTATAACATGCCGGCATTAAGTGTAATTTCTACATCCATTTGTGACTTCTGTGACCATAGCTCATACCCTGAACAAGCAGGCATGGCAAGGAACTGCAAAGAAACCCTCTTTCTGAGTCTGTGAGGAAACAAATTGCCGTGTTTACTAACGAAAAGCAGCTATTATGCATAAAATCTCCACTTTCTTAGGCCCAGTTCACACTTGCATTGAGGTGACAAACCGATCCGTGAAAACTGATCTGATCACCGGTCGATCGGATCAGTTTTCACTCCGTTTCCGTTCCGCTGCTTCTGTTCCATTTCCCAGACCCCCACCCCCAAAGTGTATGTTTCAATTTAGAACGGTCTGTTTCTTCACTAGTGTGAAGAAACATTCAGCTTCCTCATTGCCCCCCAATGGAGCGCTTCAGAACCAAAGTTGCGGTCCGTTCAGCGGATCGTGTGGAACAGATCCGTTTGAACAGACGGATGTGAATGGATCCATAGGTTAACATTGGATCTGTCCTCTAGATTGTAAGCCTTTGGGCAGGGTCCTCCTCCTTTTGTGTCCTACCTGATCATGCGCCTCCATTACTGTGCACCCATGCTATGCATTTGAGTGAACCTAACTTGCCTAATCTCCATGCTCCCATCCAGTGACTGACTAAGCATTACCTTGTACTCATACTGTGCTGTGTGATCTGGTTTTCTTGTATTCCTGTATTGTCATATTGCTGTTTGTCACCCTTAAATATTGTCTGTAACCTAAATTAATGTCCAGCGCTGCATAATATGTTGGCACTTTATAAATACAATAAATAATAATAATCTGTTCCGATCCGGGAACGGGACGTGTTTTTACTGATGTGAACCAGGCCTAATTATCAGAAATCTGAATTATTACTTTGGTATTAGATTACTGGAAAGCAGCTAGTGCTGAAAGTCAACCTCTTTTATACCTGCACTATAATGTTATAGGTTCTCTTTTGTGTCTCAGGGGTGAAGATGAGTATGTGAAAGAATACAGAGAAAAAGACTATCGTGATAAAGATTATGAGCAAGAACGGCGAGCAAGAAGAGAGAAGGAGAAGCAGCAATATGAGGAAGATCGGAGAAAACAGAGAGACCGTTACGAGAAAGACCGATGTTTCCGGAGAAGAGAGGATGACTACAAGAGAGAACGTGAAGTAGTCCGAGAGAGGACAAGGAAGGAGGTTAGCGACAGTCAGCAAAGCATTGACAAGGCTGAGCGCCAGTCCCGAGAGGAGAAGAAAGAAGATGCCGCCAAGAGAGATCGCATTAGGAACAAGGTGAGATGCTGCCTCCTAGGTTCTATTAAAGTCAAACTGAAGGTGGAAAATAGCTCTGATTATTGGGAGTATAACAGCCTTCTTCCAGGTCGTTACATTTTTGCTAAGCGCACATAGTAATAGATGCTACTGCACTGTCTCCTCAGTGGAAAATGCTACATAGGTAAGTCATTCTGCCATAATGATGTAAACAGTCCAACCCTTTAAATGTGCCATTTCTCAATATATATAAACCTTAAGATGGCCATACATCACTTGATCTATGGCCCGATCCGAATCTGATCAAAAAGGGATATATTGCCTGGCCACAAACTACACAGCAAATTCCTATGAATTTCAGCATAAAAACTATTGGAAATAGTCCTCATGCCACCACCTGCCGGGCCACATCATAAGTGTTTGGCGTCATAGAGAGTGTGATGTCACAACTTGTGCCAGTGACACGGGGAACAGGTAATCGTGGTTACTCCAGAATCGGGCCGGCTGAGAGGTGAGCATGGGGTGAGACGCACTTGGGGAACACCAGTCGGGGCTCTGTCGGTCGGCGGGATATTGAACACAGTTACCGACATGTACCCAATCGTGCCCTTGTGAGATTTTGCCAGCAGAAATGTGTCATGTTGGATTTTATTTTTTAGTCTGCACTGGAAGGATGTGAGCTGTAATGTGATTCTTTGCTATGTAGGCTGAGGTTCCTTGCTTTGGGGAGATGTGTGATTGGTTTTTTGCTTAGTAACACTCGGAAAGGATTCAGATCTGCCTTTAACGACCAATCAAATTCTTTTAATATCTTATGCTGGTAAAAAACATGAAAGCTTCTGTCTGCTTTTCAGCAACACGTATCAATCTGTAACCTTGATGTGCTGATAAAAAGTGGACAGAAGCGCACTAAGGGCTCGTTTCCATATAGCGCCCTTTCATGCGCATTTATGGAAACAATCACAGGGACAGCAGACAGTGCATAGACTGCACTGTCTGCCATTTCCAATCATGCCTAACGATTCAGCGATGAATTCCAGCGCATGGTTTGCTGCATTTCGGGGCGATTCAGCCTGCGATCCCATTCAGTATAATGAATGGGATCACAAGCTCCGCCCCCCACCGGCGTATGACACGCAACGCAGAGCTGCACAGCTTTGCATTAAAATGGAAACGAGCCATTAGTGTGAATGAAGGGAGTTTATTTTTTTTCCCCTATGAGACTGTTTTTAGGATTTTAGAATGTAACTTCAGTGAGCAGAGAAAAAGCCAGGATGCTGATAATTTCCCTAGAGTCATCAGAGGGAATTTATCAGTGAGCATTGTCACATAACAGATCTCCATTAGAACAAGGATACTAATCTGTGTGTTTTATTTATTGTTCAAGGTAAATGTTTGATTTCTGTGAGCTTGATCTATGTAATGTATTTTGCTTGTTTTACATGTGGAAATGACCATACATCAGACGATGTATGGGCGGATCAGCCAAGAGGCAGATTTATCTAAGATCAAATCTGATAAGAGAGAGATCTTTTGCTTGCCCAGACACTGCAGGCCGATTTCCGATCAATTTGAAATCAATCAGGAATCGGCCTTGTGACGCCGCATCTGCTGGCCTGACGCTGTTCCCCCTAATGATAAATGCACACACACACCCATACCCACCCCGCAGCGCACTATACTTTACTTCTCCGCCGCATACACGCTCTCCATGTGGTTGCCGGCGTATAAGTGGGTGTTACTCCGGCATCCTCGTGGGGCACGTGTATGCAAATTGTGGTGGAGTCTGGAGCCAGCGGCGGATGCAGACAGGTAATGTATTGTGCATCAGAGAATACATTTAACATTGGGGATAGTGCCGGAGGGTTTGTCTCTCTTCCCGATATTACCACCACGCACCCGATCGACCACAACTAATCGACATCTTGCAGCATGTCTGATCGACATGTCCGACTCAAAATTGGCCGCATTGTTGATCGGGCATGCATTTAGCGGCACCAGTTTTCATCCGATATTGCGGTGTTCCCCAACCCAGTCCTCAAGGCCCACCAACAGTGCATGTTTTGTGGAAATCCACAGAGCTCTGCTGAGACACTAATTACCTCACCTGTGAATGTTTGTGGTTTCCTGCAAAACCTGCACTGTTGGTGGGCCTTGAGGACAGGGTTGGGGAACTCTGCGATATCGGACATTTGATTGACATCCAAGTCGCTAGATGTATACATTAGTGTCATACATATAATGTTTAGTTCCACTTTAAATCCATATTATTGGCATGGACATATCCACATATTTAATGACAATCTTTCGTCAAGATCCATGCATGATAAAAAACATATACTTCTCGTATCCTGAAGGCACAATATAGAGGAGGTAGGGGTGCGGAGGCAGGTCGACGATCGTAACGATCATTGACCTGCCTCCGCTCCTCTACCTGCTCTTCAGTATTTTGTGCCTTCAGGATACGATACAATAAGTATATGTTTTTTATCATGCCTGGATTTTAACGAAGATTGTCATTAAAGATGTGGAAGTTTTAAGCATATCAGTGTGTTGCTCCTGGATACCTTTCTTCTTTGAGTACACTACATGTGGATCTGTTATTATCTGGATGTTGCACCGCTTAAAAAGTATTGATTAGTAATATCAGGCAAAACTATTGGTGTGCACTCACTCTTTTCTCTTTTGTGCATCATTGTGCCAGTAGCAACCTTCCAAACATATAAAGGGCTGGAACTAAACAGCAACCAACTGCTGAAAAAAACCTGCCTTATTACATTGCTCTGGGATTTGGGACTCCTAGGGGAATCCGAACATGCATGCACTTTCAACATGCATGGCTTTAACTGGCATGGGACAGCACAGTGACATAACAGTGAAAGCAGTATTGAAGCAATGTAGGTGTATATGTGTGTGTATATAATTTAGTTTTTGACCTCACAGGACAGACCTGCAATGCAGCTGTACCAGCCAGGGGCAAGGAGTCGAAGCCGATTAACACAATGTGATGAAAGCCCAGTCAAATCTAATGACCATTCTACTGAGAAGCAAGAGGGTGAGACCAGTGACCAACACAAAGGCGAGTAAAGAGCTGGAAGAAGTGGAGTGTCCTGCCCATAGTGACAACCAAAGATAACAAACTCTGCAATCCAGAAGTGCCTTCAGAGAGAAGGAGTCGGGAGCAGGCAGGGGATATCCCTAGAGATGTGGTCCATCTGTGGGGGGTTTACAACACAGAGTTTGGCTAAGAATCCACCATGGATTTGCACAGCAGCAAGGCTGCTGGCAGAATGTCTTGTCCGTAATGCTGTAGTGGTGATAGTGAGAGACAGCATGGTGGAAGTCTCCAGTTTACAATATCTTGTCTTGTGGCCTTAATGAAACACGAGTCCTCCATTCCGGTATTGGCAGAAGGTTATGACAGAAGAGTATTTTTGAATGTTATTTCAGCCCAGTATTACATAGGCTGTTTCCATAGAGCTTGCCCTGTATTTCAGTTTTGCAGTGTAGATGTTGAAGATTTCTTGCTTCGTGTTACTTTCAGAAGACCTGAATAATTGCTGCTGTACAACGCTAAAAAGACTCAAAACAACGCTGTAATTTTTGGTTTTTCCTAATTATTTTCATACAGATGTTTATTATAAGAGAAGTCTACATTGGCAGATTCTCAAACTTGTGACAGCTTATTTTATCATGTCTGGATCATATAAAGAGTTAAATATCCTCTTAAAGAAATGTAACGTAAATGTTTTCTTAACTTTTTTCTATTGAAAATAAAAGAATACTTTCACTCTTCATTGTGTCGTTACTAAACGGAACTGTGCAAAATAAACCAAAGTTTACTAAATTATCAGGATCTACAAGATTTTCAGCTTTGGGTGGATACGTGGTAAAGATATCAGGTGAACTTAATTGTGAAGGATATGGTGACCACAGGATCTGTATTCTGCCCATCAAGTCTATGAGGTCCTCCATAAGCACTGGGCTTTTTTACTGGTATATTCTAGAAGATAAAGATTTCAAGATATATTATCACCTTTGCCTAGGATCACATAGAGGAGTCTTAGGGTGGTCACACACCATACAATTTTTTAAATATCTGTTCAATTCAAGAATAGCAATACATTTTTCTGACTGATTGGTCATATTTTTGAAATGTTACAATGTACCACACACGTTACATTTTTCCCCAATTATGATACAAATGATTGGAAACTGAGAAAATTGTCCCTCAACCATGGTTGAAGTTGAACATGAGAGGAATTGTGGTGCCTAATAAGCATCACTAGCTACTTGGAGTGGGTCGCCGCCTGATAAGGGTCATAACGGCATTTCGGTAGTTGTTTTTGCTGAGGGGTGCCTTGAAAAAATTTCACAGCCATCAAGGGTGCCCTCACCCAAAAAAGTCTGGTGACCATGCACTCGTGAATATCTAAGGATTCTTCTTAAGGTGAACAAAACTTTCCCGTCAGAACTCGACCCTCCAAAGTGCATAGTAGTGTTTTTATTGCATTTCAATAGCAGTGGTACAACAGCAAAACAACAGCATGACGTTTCGGGCAAAGGCCCTTTCTCAAATGCAGAAGCAAGTTAAAGTCCTGTGTTCCAGATTAAAGGAAACAGGGAACCCAGCATCAAAGGTCCTCTAGTTGGTTCAGGGCTGATGGAAAATGGGAGAACTGCTCCTCCCTGCATGCACCTTTGTTTTATTCAAGCTAGTTTTGGGGTGGGACCAATCACAGTCCATCTTCTTGGAGGGAGATTTTAGGTTTAATCTGTAGAATGCTGTAATACAAAAATGATGAATACCATATTTGTGCTGATAACAGATTTATACACAGTGGATCCAGGGGATTCCACAGAGACCAAGGACCAATGGTCTAGCCCAATTAGTTGCACCAAAGTTAATATCTCGGCTTTGGAAAGAGCTATGAACTTCCACGATATCTTAAAACGTGCGCAATTTCATCTGCGCTTGCATGTGTTATTACCGTAGGGATAGTCAGTGGCATTCTGCTACAATCTTACCAAAAAAAATGACTTTGTTATATTTCCAATATGTGCTGCGCACCTAGAGAGTCATGCTGAGGCTGGTGCCAAAAAGTCTGCGAAACTCTAGTCCTCAATAGGCCCTCCTGCTGTAGGCTTCCTGACTTCTACAGCAGGACAAACCAAATGCTACTGCTCAGAATAAAGTCACACTTAGCTCAGAAATAAGACTCTTATTTACGGTTAATTGAATACAAACATTGGCCAGAAGAACAATCGGTGCAGAAAACCGATTGCGTCTTTTCACGGCTCATCCGTGACACTCCCACAGTGTGTTGTCAGGACCATAGTCCTGACATTACACTGTGGGAGCCTTGTGGAAATAACAGCTGTTTTCAACTGCTAAGCAACCAGTATCTCCCTCTGTGCATATTTATATCTATAAAAAAAACAACCTTTTAGCTTATCGCATTGTTAAGGAGCATGGTTATAGATAATGGCAGTTGGTGCTGTTTTTTTTTTCATGTCTGCTAGTAGTAAAGATTACCATATTTTTCGGAATATAAGACACATTTTATCATCCCCAAAACTGGGGGGGGGGGAAGTGGGTGCATCTTATATTCTAAAGGTACGGTATTTTGGACCCCATGAAATACTTACCGGATCTGCCGCTGCGATTCTCTCCTTCTCCGTCTGACTGCCCTCATCCGAGGGTCCCAGCTGTCCCATCCAGGATCATAGCAAGGAAATGAACAGCGCTACTTAAAAACAGATGAGTGCCTACCTGCAAAAGAGTGCAAGCCCCACTTATGGGATAAAATACACACTGAGCATACACATGACCTGTCTACCACTGGAGGATGTTGGTTTCCTGTAACAGCTTGCATGCAACTTGTTAAGAACTCGTCCCTCCCACTGCGAAGAAGTCAATCCTCCATGGGAGGGACCTAACACTAATTAAATCCTACCTATGCATATGCATAGCCTGGGCCCGCTACCAAGTAAAATTGAAAATTGCGCAAAAAGTGGGATCAGGCCGCCTCCGTATGGCCTCCGATCACAGATGCGCTGAGCCCCCCCAGAGACTGCAAACGCACCTTGAACCATCCAGGTTCATGCTCTTGAGTGTCCCAGTCGCCGGCTCCTCTTCACTGCAGTCTCGTATGCAGACTGCAGCCTTGCAGTGTACATGTGCTGCCACCCCGCCGACATACTCCATAGTTACAGCTTCCTCTTCTTAGGTACAGGTCGTGAGGTCATGCGAAAACCCCCGGCGCAAGTGCGCTGCTTGTGACACAGTAGGGGGCACTGTAATTAAGAAGAGGAAGCTGTAACTATGGATGATGTTGGCGGCGTGGCAGTGCGTGTACACTGCAAGGCTGCAGTCTGCATGCGAGACTGCAGTGAGGAGGAGTCGGCGGCTGGGAAACTCAAGAGCGTGATCCTGGATGGGACAGCTGGGACCCTCGGATTACTGCAGTCGGAGTAGGAGATGATCGTGGCGACAGGATCAGGTGAGATGCTGCAGAGGTTAGTCAGTGAAGTGTACTGTAGTTTGGGTTGGCTGCAGGGATTAGTTAGTGAAGTGCAGTGTCGTTTGGGTTGGCTTCAGGAGTTAGTGAAGTGTAGTGTAGATGGTGGTGGCAGCAGTGGCTGGTAAATTGTAGTGTAGTTGGTGGGGGCAGCAGGGGTAAGTGATGTGTAATGTAGCAGGGGTTAGTGTACATGGGCAGTGTAGCTTAGATAGAGACCCCGTTCTGCATACAATGCCCAGCCTCTGTGTCCTTACAGTGTGCCCCCACTCTCCCCCCGTGCTCTGCTGTCCCCCAATATAAAAACTGCCAGGCTAGCGACATGCAGATTGACGCTAGCTGGCTATTTACCTTTAGCCTGCCATTCAGCGCCGCTCCTCCGCCTCCTCTAAAACGCGGTTCCCCGTCGGTGTCCCTTCCCTCCCCGCATCTGTAAGCTTCCTCCAATCGGCTTACAGAGGCGGGGTGGGAAGGGACGGATGCTGGGGAGCAGCGCTGAATGGCAGTCTAAAGATAAACAGTCAACTAGCGACAATCTTCGTGTCACTAGACTGGCGGTTTTTATATTGGGGGACAGAAGATAACGGGGGGGGGGGGCTTGGGGGCAGACTGTAAGGACACAGAGGCTGAGCATTGTATGCAGAATGTGCCTGTGTGTCCTAATATTGATGTCAGGAACCCACCTAAGGTTCTCTTTAAGGTCAATAAGACGCCCCTGCACCATAGACGCACCTAAGTTTAGTTTATTTTTTTCCCCCTGATTTTTGCCCTGATTTTTGGCAGACTGCAGAGATCCATACCTTTGCAAATGAGACATTCCAAGCGTAGTTAAAATCTACACACAATGAATTACAGCTTTTGCCTGATATTTAACATGAAAAGTAGCAAACTGTTTACACAGCTACTTAGACATTATTTGTACATTGTTACTTCAGAACACTTAGTTTGATAGTGTTCCTGTAGCCTCCCTGGTGGTAAGCCCGACCTGAGCACAGGCTGTGATTTGTATGTGCGCAGCGGTAAGCCCGTGTTCAGGTCGGGCTGTCAAAAATGTGCCTCCTGCTTTGCTGAACTGGGTCCTGTGCGCGATCAGCACTGCCAGCGGGACCCAGGCTTCTCCTCCCCAAACCTTTTTGTCAATTTTTGGCCAATCAGTGCGCAGCGATGGTGGGGGCGTCGTGATGTCACGCAGCGGGGCTAATTTTTAAAGTGGACCTGAAGATGTTCAGGTCTTTATATACCTAAGTTCACATATATTAAGGCCGAAACTAGTTGGGACGAGCGTGGGCAACGCTGCACAGATCGCAAGTATATGGGAATAGTACCACATTGAGTGGGAAGTGTACTAGCCTGGAGGGTCCCTACTGGAGTAGGACCCTCTGAATGTGAGTGTACTTTGCTGTACCTGTGAAAACTTTTTACTCAAATTTGTCTATGGAACATTTCCACTGAGAGATTCCCTTTTCTGCTTATATCGTGCACTGATTTGCACCTTGGGTATATAAAGACCTTGCATGGGATCTCTGGAGGTGGAAGAATGGGATTGCCAGTATCCTAAGGTGGATTACTTGAGCGCTGCATTTTTACTGACAAGATTTACTTTGGATGTGAAGGATACATCCTAGGAGTAGCTGCAGTGTGATACCTGAAGAAATCTACGGCTGGCAGTGTGGGGCGCCTCTTGAATTACTGTTACACTGAAGATGTTCATATTTATGCTGTGCTCGGGACTCTGCATAGGAAAGGAGGGAGGGAGGGACTAGGGAGGGGAAGTGAGCCACCTTTCCATCATCAGGCGCCTACAGGCATATACTGTACCAACAGTGCCTAATAAGATGAGACAACAGGATCAAGTGCGGACTATGCTCAAGTGACAGCACAATGTGCTTAGATTAGCTCTGTGGTGCACCCCTCCTGCAGGTGTCACCAGAGCAGGATCATCCACCAGGCAACCTAGGCAGGTATCTGGGGCCCTAGTGGGTGTCAAGGGGCCCACCTGCAACCTTCTCTGACCTCTCTCAACTTCAACCTACAGAAACGACTACAAATGGGCGCCAAATCTACTACCCTAGGTGTCCCCCTAGGTACCTGCCTGAGAAGCCAAGGCCAAAAAACGGCCCCATCTCTACTCACAACTGCCCCTCTTTTTGTAAGCAAATCCTCCTGTCCTTCCCTCCTATAATTTACCCTTTTTAGGCTTGATTTAAATATAAATAATATATTTACTTACAAAAAGAGTGGTTACACGGTGCTACAGTTTATGTCCATTCTTGAAACTATTGCCTTGCTTATCTCTAAATGCCAATATAAATGAAGATTAGTGAAGAAAGAAAGGACCGGTGTGACTGAATCTTTTCAATCCTACATCAAACAGTCGCCTATTACTCCATAGGTCCAATGTCAGACATAGCACGACATACACAGCTACAGAAACTACACAACTCCCAACATTTTGACTTTGAAAATGGGACCTTGCCACACCTACTGCTGTGTCACAGCAAATAATTCATGCTCAAAGGTATATTTTTATTATCTAAGGCATACCTCCCAACGTTTTGAGATAAGAAAGAGGGACACCCTTACCACACCCCTAGTTACTGATACTAGTGAGAATGAATAAGCAATTAATGCGGTTTTATTATTCAGATCATACTGGTCCTCTTTATTGTCATTAGTTCTCCTTTATTTGAACATTTTGAAAATAAGAAATAAATCAATTTAAATGATAAATAATAATTTTAATTATAATTACCAACATTTATAGGCTATTAAACACTTTGGCCTCTATTCATAAAACGTTCCCCGCAAGTTTTCCACTCAAAACAGCTGACTTTCCCGTCCATTTAGCAAAATGGGCATTCATAAAAGCTGTTTCCGCATGATAAGCTACAATTCCCCAGCAGAGCGAGAAATTTCCGCCTTGTGCGCTGTTTTTCTAGATTTATCTAGAAAAAGTAACAAAATGTCAATTCATAAATGTTAGAGGAAGCGGTATATGGACGGGAAATACCGCTTCATCGGATGTAGCGAGAAGAGTTCGGATTACATAAAAGTGAATGGGACAGACCTCCCAGAGAGAGCAGCGCACGGAGGGACTCTGCCGGCTTCAGTGTTTCCGCATGCCTTCCGACAGCTTACCGCCAGCCTTCAGCGGGAGATCTCCGCTCTTGCATCGCAGCTGGCAAGATTTATATGAATGACCACCCAGAAGTCTAAAATACCGATGCGGTATTTTCCCTCCACGATTTTTTACGCCCCAAATGTTTTATGAATAGAGCCCATTGTTTAGAAGAAAATACATATATTTACATAGATGTGTACATGAGTGCTGAAAGAGGTACAGATGAGGCAGAAAGAGAGATAAAGGGATTGGGTTCCCAAAGAGGGACTGTCCCTCTGAAAATGTGACAGTTGGGAGCTACAGTATGTCTAAGTCCACACTGTCATCACTGCTTTTCCTTTGAATTAGTTTTGAAATTAGGCAATACATCTATGTAGCACAGGGGTCCCCAAGTCCTGGTCTGCGGCCTGGTGCCAGTCCACAGACCTGGCCTCTTTCAGTCATGCAGGGCAGAGTGTAGCAGAATGCTACCAGGTAGAGCTGTCCACTCCTTACAGCTGTCTGCTGTGCTTCCTCGTATGGCGCTCGATGCTGACACGCACTGGAAGTAGAAGTAGGAAATAGACTGTGGCACAGTAGGCAGCTGTAAGAAGAGAAATAGAGCACCTGGTGATGTCCTGCTGCACGCTGCTTTGCATTAATGAAACTAGAGAGAGGCCAGGCATGAAGACCAGCACTCCTATTTGGTATGACTGCTCTGCTGTGCCTGCCAAGGAAATACAGGACGTACTGTGGGGGGAGACCCTGGCCCAATTCAAATGTGCTTGTGTGAATTGGGAGGGCCCAATTCCATGCACTTGCACCACTCCCTAAACCCCCATTCCTTTATCCCCAAACACCACACCATACCCTCCCCCCTCCTCCTTGCCAAATACCCTGGTGATTTTGCAAATTGCCCTGAAAGAGCTTGTGCAATGATTTCCTATCCGAGTGTTCCCATGTGCACGTTTCAATTTGTTACAAATCGCAAACGCACTACATGTACCATTTTCTGAGCATTTTAGCTCAGTGCAAGTTATGGGGAAATCACAAAGCGCTTAAAAAAGCTCTTTGTATAGCGATTTCCTGAGCGCTTTTTAGGAATAAATACATTGTATTTATTCTTTTCCAGTTCAAAGAGTTCACTTCCTGACTAATCTCTCAGCAAAAGCGCTTTTCAAAGCTCAAAGCGCAGCCAATTCGCTCAGTGTTTGCGATTGTGCTAGCGATTTGTAATGTGAACAAGGCCTGACAGCACAAAGTGGTCTGATTAGCTGAATATTGTAGGTGTAGTTTATCTGAAACCTAGCAGTTCGAGAGGGTGCTATCCACTCAATCACGTTGGCAGAATTTCCCTATGAGGATTCCTGCGGGGTCCCCTAAAGTTGACTTGTGCCAAAGTTTGTAGTCACATAAGCATATTTTTATCTGAGAAATGTGTTATACAAATCTTTACATCACACCTGGGTAAATGAGGAAAAGGGGTCAAAAGAGGGACTACCCCTCAGAAAATAACAGTGGCTAGTGTGTATCTGATTAATTAATTTGATAATATGGGTACCACTTTCTGGATTAGTGGGGGGTTACATTTTTCTGGACAATTTTCCTCCTGGGGATCTCAAAACAGAGGATGTTTCTTCAAAGGAATGACTGCGTGTAGCTCTGTAGTTTTTTTTTAGAATCTATCTACAGTAGACATCATTACTAAACTAGCAATTCAACACAACTTTTCATCTTTGCCACTAGGTGGAGAAGACGTGTATTTCTGTCTTCCTTTGTACAGCGTCTCCTCTGCCCGATTCTCTATGGTTCCGCAGCAGTAACCTCCGGCCTCCGCCTTCCGGCTTCCCTTTTCTCTGCCGCCATAGTGGAGACAGGATAGCTGCTGGTTATCATGGTGAGTTAATCCGGAGTAATCCTCCATAGAGGTGATGAGTGACGCTACGGCATGTATGCTGGGAGGCGGCCGGGATGATGGCTGCTCACGTTATGTGTATATTGGGGGAAAATGCCGGTGTAGTGTTGTGCCTTTAGGGGCTGCTTCTTGTTATGGGCACTGGATGCCTCACGTATATCATACCATGTTAGAATACTACCATAGTCTCCGGATGTTCCTATCCATGGCAGTCTGTTTCCTATGGCTTTTCTTCTCTTGGTTTCCGGACTCTGATTCTCGGAGCATGTTACATACGAGAGAAATAGGACCATTTCGGTGTTCTGTTCCCCGATACAAACAAATGCACCCGAGGACTTTGCCTGTATCTACAGAGCAGTCACTTAGTGATACGTTCCATTAAAACTTAAAAGAAAAATTGAATTACATTATTGCTATAGGAAGAGCTGATTGGTTTAATGTGTACCTAAGCCAAAGCTTGGTTACAAAATCGCATATTTATGCAGTAGAATCTTATAGAAAACTCTGAAAGTACATCTCTGGCTATAGTAAATTCAGTCCCCAGATCCTGACCATGCACCTGAATGAATATATGGTACAATCTATGACCAATTCTGATATAGTAAATCACTTGGCCATGTTCCTTGGAGTTTTCTATAAAGATTCTACTGTATACTATAAGGCAGTGTAATATGGCGTGCAGAGCTGTGCATGTGTATTACAATAGCCTACTCTGCTTGTGGCAAGGAAGGGAGGGGTGGAGGTGTTACGCTCCTGGCAGATTTTTAAAGTATACCCAAAGTGACATGTGACATTATGGGATAGACGTGTATGTACAATGCCTGGCGCACAACTATGCTGTGTTCCCTTTTTTTTTTTTTTCTTTCTCTGTCTGGAAGAGTTAAACATCGGATATGTAAGTGGCTGACTCAGACAGCTTTACTAAAGGCTGATACACACGGGGCACCGTTGTTACTGTTGCTAGCACACAGGAGACGTGTGCGCAACAGCTCGGCGACAACCCTGCCTGAGCGACAGCTGTCTACACGTCTCTGCCCAACAGGCATAGACGCGGCGGAAGCTGTCGCTGAAAGTTTCGTCCCCCCGCCTGAAGCTCCCTTCTGGCTGTGGGTAGCTGTCGCTAGTCCGCACATACACACGCAGTGCGCGTGGCGGACTAGCAACGGCAGCGATTGGCCGAGTCAAGCGCCTGGCGACAGCTCTGAGTAGCGACAGTTTGTGGCGCGCGCCTTTATACACACAGAGGACCTGTCGCTGCAACATGCGCGTGCCACGTGCTTGTGGCGACAGTTGTGCAATGTTTGGGCCTTAACAGTTACTCTTTAAAGATCCAGCGTGTACTGGTTTTTTTTCACAGCAACAATTGAATGCATTGTTCCTTACTTTAAGGCCCATACACACGGGGCACAACTGTCGCCACAAACACGTGGCACGCGCATGTTGCGGCTACAGGTCCTCCGTGTGTATAAGGCGCGTGCCACCAACTGTCGCTACTCAGAACTGTCGCCAGGCGATTGAATTGGCCAATCGCCTGCAACAGTTGGCACAGCAACCGTCGCTAGTCCGCCACGCGTACTGTGTATGTATGTGTGGACTAGCGACAGCTACCCACAGCCAGAAGGGAGCTTCAGGGGGGGGGGGGGGCGCGAAACTTTCGGTGGCAGCTTCCGCCGCGTTGCTGCCTGTTGGGCAGAGACGTGGAGACAGCTGCCGTTCAGGCGGAGCTGTCGCCGAGCTGTTGTGCACACGTCTCCTGTGTGCTAGCAACAACGGTGCCCCGTGTGTATCAGCCTTACACTGCCCTCCAGAAGTTGCTTCATCATGCGCAACAACATCTTTCCTCCCACCTCTATATAGTATACGCTGCTTTGGTTTACCCGAGCAACGTGTCTGTACTGTGCTCATTCCCTGCAGTGTTGATGAGCCAGCCTATATAAGCCAGGATTTGAACCCTGGTCTCCTGTGTCAAAGGTGGGCATGTATACACTAAACTGCGTTAAGGTAGCCATACACTGGTCGATTTGCCATCAGATTCGACCAACAGATAGATCCCTGTCTGATCAGAGAGGGATCGTATGGCTGCCTTTACTGCAAACAGATTGTGTATCGATTTCAGCCTGAAACCGTTCACAATCGGAGGTGTTGCTAGCATCCCCCCCCCCCCCCATACACCCATACATTACCTCCGCTGTCTTCTTCTCCGGTCTGGTCTCCAGGTCCGGCAGGCTTCACTTCTTCCTGTCTGGGGGAAGTTTAAACAGTAGAGCGCCCTCTACTGTTTAAACTTCCTGCCGGGACAGGAAGAAGTGAAGCCTGCCGGAGACCAGCGCGGAGAAGAAGACAGCGGAGACCTGGGGGAGTTGTGCCGGCGGAGCAGGTAATGTATTGCGTCGGGCACTCGACCGCCGCTAGCGACGCGCTCCCTACCCGCGGACGATCGACGGTAATTTCCCGCACGGAGCGATCGATGGGACCGATCTATTTCGGGACGAAATAGATTGAAATTTAGAGTTAACGATTTGACAGCAGATTCGATCAGTGATCGAATCTGCTGTCGATTGGCGGGGAATCGGCCTAGTGTATGGCCAGCTTTAAGCAGAAAATATTACACTTCAGTAGCTCATAATGTATTGCGTTCTGCTCTACTGATCCTGCATACACCCAGTGATGTCTTAAACATGTACTATCCAGCCACTCCAATAGAATCCTTTTCTGAATACAGCAGACCCTGCAAAGAACCTCCGTAGGAGCACAGCAAGTATGTTATACTTGGATGGACTGCTGCTCCCGTTGAATCTGGCTTAGTGTGAATGGAGACTTAAAAGGAATTCAAGTGGCGAGACATTTGGAGGCTGCCATATTTATTACTTTTTAAACAATACAGGCTGTCCTGGTGATTGTTCTGGTCAGTAGTGTCTGAAACACACACCTCCGAAACAAGCATGCAGCTATTCTTGTCAAATGTCTGATCTGTATGCTTGTTTCAGGGTCTGTTGCTAAAAGTATTAGAGGCAGAGGATCAGCAGGACAGCCAGGCAGTGTGCATTGTTTAAAAGGAAATGTATGTCAGCCTCTATATCTCTCACCTCAGGTTCCTTTTAAAGACTTCAAGAGCTGGAACAGTTCTGTGTGAAGTAAGCCCTGAATTGAGTGGTATTATTTTGCCTTGCAACACTGGAATCCCAGGTTCCAATAGGGAGAGGCAAGTGCTAAAGGATATTACCAAACTGAACGCATACTAATGTTAAAGTGTACCTGTGAGGTACTAAGTAGCAGCATTTATACTTACCTGGGGCTTCCTGCAGCCCCATGTACTCCCTTGCCATCCTTCCGGGCAGCTCCGTTATTCTGCAATCCTTCCTGGTGACAGGTTCCAGTCACATCAGTCGGTCTGCACTGCACATTCCTAGCCATGCATGTGCAGTGTAACTGGACCCTGTTACCGGGGAAGATTGCAGAAGAACGGCAACGGATTACATGGGGCTGTAGGAAGCACCAGGTAAGTAAAAATGCTGCAATTTAGTACCCCTCAGAGTTTCCCATTAAGCTTATTCTGAACCAGAACTCCTAGCAGTAACAATTACTGGTGCTGATTGCGGCTGAACGGAGGCATGTACGACGACGACGACAAGGGGCTCAGCAGGTGTCAGTCAGTGGCGGAGTCCATTGCCCCCCCTCCCTTCGCAATAGATACATCACTCTGCTAAAACAGAGCAAAGTGTCTGTACAGTGCTTGGCTCCGAATTGGGATTGGGTCTCAATTCCATCATGTGTTGCTTAGGCACCTTAAAGGGAAGGTTCAAGCAAAATAAAAAATTGAGTTTCACTTACCTGGGGCTTCTCCCAGCCCCTTGCAGCCATCCTGTGCCCTCGTAGTCACCCACTGCTGCTCCAGTCCCCCGCTGGCAGCTTGCTGACCTCGGAGGTCGGCGGGTCGCATTGCGTACATTTTTACGCATTCCCGCTAGTGCAGGAACATTAACACATACATTTTTACGCGTTACTGGTTCAATGCGTACATTTTTACGCATTGAACCAGTAATGCGTAAAAATGTATGTGTTAATGTTCCTGCACTAGCGGGAATGCGTAAAAATGTACGCAATGCGTCCCGCCGACCTCAGAGGTAGGCAAGCTGCCAGCGGGGGACTGGAGCAGCAGTGAGTGACTACGAGCGCACAGGATGGCTGCATGGGGCTGGTAGAAGCCCCAGGTAAGTAAAACTCAATTTTTTATTTTGCTTGGACATTCCCTTTAATGCCTATACTATTGACAAACACCTGATAGGGATGGAGGTAACACACTCCACTAAACTACAGAAAAGGGGAGTAGTGGGGCAGTGCCAGTATATAGTTTGCACACTGTAGTGGCCACTAAAAGTTGTAGATAGCTGAGGGGCATTGTGTGTATTCCTATGTCATTGACATATGTATTCAATTTCTTCCTTCAGTCATCCCACAAAACCTTCAAGATTAAAAGGTTTCTCGCTAAGAAGCAGAAACAGAACAGACCAATCCCACAGTGGATCAGAATGAAAACTGGCAATAAGATCAGGTATGTGCAGACATTTTATTACATTTCTGATGTCACAAAAGTTTTTACCCTGGGCTGTGTGCGCTTCATTAATAGAACCTTAAAGGAAGAGAGGGGTCTCCGGGTTAAAAACAAACTTGCTTTGTCATAATTGATTTGACAGGTGAGCGCCTTCTGAATCTCTGTCCAGCCAATCTGCATTGCTACAGCCTCTGAGCCGTAGCCTAAGTGGTGGCTGCCGAGCTGGAGGTGGGCCGCGGCTATACAGGTGAGGGTGGCCGCAGAGCTTTGGAAAAATCTCAGACGGTCTTGTTGAGGTGGGGGCGGAGCTTTACCTGTCTAATAAATTACAGGCAACATTAAGACAAATTGATTACACAACAGGCTCTGTCTTTTACACTAGGAGTCCTCTTTAATGTTTTAATTGTAAAACTTGGAAAGGTTGTCTCTGAAAGGCTGTCATCCACAGAACACTGTCTGCTTCTTTCAGTGTGGTTTGGGCAAATGTAAGAGAATTTGGTTGCTTTCAGGAATGTGAACAATTGTTCCTTCAGCTGTTTTCAGGAATCAGTCTGCATTATTACTGTGTCCAGAAAAGATAAGGAAGGATATCTGTATCCACTTCTGGAGTACAAAGCATTCCTCAAAAATCTTTCCAATGTTGTTCGTTCAACAGCAATACGTTATTTTTCAATTTCTAATAAACTTCATAGGTTAATGGTGACAATTCAAATAGCTGATAATCTTCATATACTCCACTTAAACAGACAGACCCACACTGGGTACTCTCACCGGATTTGTAGGCTGATTATATTACAGATCAGCTAAAACGCGTATTTTTGATGATATCCCATCGGTCTTCAGTAGAGATTGTATCTAGAACTCAAACAGGGATACAGGGACATAGCGTAATCCAGTATATACTATAACAAATGACAAGTGTAGCACTTTCACCCATACAGTGCCAAAAACCGTGATGACCCTCCACCGGTACTATGAAGGTAATGTTAACCGCTCACCAGATCACAGGGCTGACCACTTGTAGGAGATCAGCTAATGCGCTTTGTGATCCGCCTTCAAAGTATGCAGCCTTCTTCCTGATTGCCTTAAACTCAAAAACAAACGCTGCATAGCGTAACTCTGTATTTATTAAAAAGATTAAAATCACAGCAATACACTCACAAACATCCTTGAATCATGCGCATGTAAATAAATCCTCAGAAGGTCTCGTTAGCGTCCGTTTTCATCTACAGCGTGTCTCCCAGCTCACACTCGTACGGAGCTTCCGTACGAGTGTGAGCTGGGAGACACGCTGTAGATGAAAACGGACGCTAACGAGACCTTCTGAGGATTTATTTACATGCGCATGATTCAAGGATGTTTGTGAGTGTATTGCTGTGATTTTAATCTTTTTAATAAATACAGAGTTACGCTATGCAGCGTTTGTTTTTGAGTTTAAGGCAATCAGGAAGAAGGCTGCATACTTTGAAGGCGGATCACAAAGCGCATTAGCTGATCTCCTACAAGTGGTCAGCCCTGTGATCTGGTGAGCGGTTAACATTACCTTCATAGTACCGGTGGAGGGTCATCACGGTTTTTGGCACTGTATGGGTGAAAGTGCTACACTTGTCATTTGTTATAGTATATACTGGATTACGCTATGTCCCTGTATCCCTGTTTGAGTTCTAGATACAATCTCTACTGAAGACCGATGGGATATCATCAAAAATACGCGTTTTAGCTGATCTGTAATATAATCAGCCTACAAATCCGGTGAGAGTACCCAGTGTGGGTCTGTCTGTTTAAGTGGAGTATATGAAGATTATCAGCTATTTGAATTGTCACCATTAACCTATGAAGTTTATTAGAAATTGGAACTGTTGCTATTGATTTGAAATACTGGAACTGTCACTATTGTTGGGACTTGATGTTGAGCGCCTGCACAGATAACTACTATATATGCAAATAGGGTGTTTACCCCCCACTGTGTGGCGATCCATAGATACGGAGGGACATTTATGTTCATTTATCTAAATTTTCTGTATTTTTGATATACATAGTTTTGATTGAGATACACTTAGATCTAATTGAGGAGCGCTCATAGCCACCTACAGTTTCTAGTCAATACGTTATTTTTAGCAGGTGTGGCCTCTCTCCTCCGACCTAGTTTTCTTATGCAAGTGTATGTATTACTGCATATCAAACCATCATCTGCAGAATATGGTTGTTATTGGGGGCATGTTCTACTACACTGAGATAGAGAGAAGACCTCCAAGCAAAGGAGACATTCATTTTATAGTGTATATAACAGCCTTAAAGGAAACCAGAGACGCTGACAACAAAAGGTTTGATACTTGCCTGTGGCTTCCTCAAGCCTCATAAACACCGCTGAGTCTCTTGCCGTTCTGCCGCATTCCTCTGTTCAGCCGCAATCAGCCCTGGTAACTCGTCGTGCCAGCCGGGGTCTTCTGCGTATGCGCTGGCCTCCGCTGTGCTTATGGGGCTGGAGGAAGCCCCGGGTAAGTCAAATCTTTCAGTGTCTCTGGTACACTTTAAAGCATGAAGTGACATGCAGCATAGATAAACGTATATGTATTGTACCATTCCTACTTAAAACTTGCCTGTTTAATTTTTGTTGTAAGAGTTATTAAGATAGTGCTCCCTGCAGTTTGAAACTGGGCAGCTATCTTGAAAAAATCTAAATGTAATTTTGCATTGCTTTTTTTAATTGAGGGATTTATGATCCTAGAGGTCATAAAATTTTTATGTGGCTATGTAAGCTTATGTTAGCAGTATAATGATGAAAAGTTCAGGAGGTCATCTATCCCTTGTGTGAAGTTGAAGAAACAGAAACTTGTTTAACCCTAGATCAAACTTTAAAATGAAAATAAGAATATGTTTCAGATTGGTTCTGCAGATACCAGTGGTGTAGGGCTCAGCATAGTAGCTGCTATGTGGCCCGTAGCTTCAGGAGCCCGGTGGGGTCAGCAGTGGACCTTTTCCTCAGCGAGCACTGCGCAGGAGATTTGGGTGCAGCCGACGCCACCATAGGCTGTAATAGGAATTACGGCTATAGCGGCGCACAGTCAGTGCCTTCAGCGCTGTCAGAAGGCATAACTGAAGTTGCTTCTAAAACACTAATTCGCCTTCCAGCAATAGCTGGAAGCCGAATTACATTATTCCCCACCATCCACGTGGACCTAGAGAGGGATAGTATTTAACGCCGCCGGATCTTGTGCAGCAGCAGGATAAGCCATACCGGCTGTATCCTGCGCCCGAGTCATCCAGCGGCCAATTCATATGTATGCCTCCAAACCCGGCTTTTTGCGTCTGACCAGGAAGTGCTGCTAGGGAGGAGTGAGAGACAGAAGCAGCTGATC
Organism: Hyperolius riggenbachi; assembly: GCF_040937935.1. Lineage (NCBI taxonomy): Eukaryota > Metazoa > Chordata > Amphibia > Anura > Hyperoliidae > Hyperolius > Hyperolius riggenbachi. Next base: position 130,230,655 of record NC_090653.1, on the reverse strand, counting down.
GCGCAGGCTCACTGAATGAGGTGAGGATGCCTGCGGCTACCGCCGCTGATTTCTAATTGCAGTGTTGGGGGTGATAAGGACTTTGGGGAGAAGACCAGTGACAAGTAGTGAACAGCAGCTGATCGCCGCAGGCACTCTTTGGAAGTGGTGAGTGATAGCAGCCGCCGCTTCCTACAGAGCGACTGCAGGACACAGTGAATACAGGGAATTTCCGGCAGGTCGGCGATTCCTATCAGCGGGCGATTGTAGGTCGGGGGGGGGGGGGGGGACCTGAATTCGGACTATAAGACACAGGACCTTTTCTTCCCACTTTTGGGGGAGAAAGTGTCTTATAGTCTGGAAAATACGGTATGTTTGCATTTCTAATGCAGCGCTTTACCGCATGATCCGTGCCTGCCGCACAGATTATGCTGTAAGGCAAGTCAATGGGCAATGCAGTAAGTGGGCATGATGGGAGGATGATACGGCGCACATGCAGGGACCAACGGGGATCCCAGTGACGTACTTCCTGCCAAGCAGTGAGTATGCCAGTAGCTGGAGGGCAGAGCTATACTTTTGAACATGTCAACGAACCATGGCACAGGGTCATATGAAGACTTATTTCTACTATGGTGCAGCGGCAGGTTCCCCTGCTTTGCGATCACTGCACCGTTTAAAGGACTTCCGAGGCCAAAAAGATGAAAATTACACAGTACCTTTTATATATCTGAATCCACGGAGGACGTCCAGCGCGTCCTCCGCACCGTACCGCCGTCATTGCTGCCTTTCTCTTTCCCCCCTGGCTCGGCCCGACCCCACTGAACGGGTCGCATAGGCTTCCACTACTAAGATGGCCGCCGCCTTGAGCCGCGGCTGCGCAGTACGCTTTGCCCTTAGTTCGACTGCGCAGCCTTCAGCCCGCCTCCTGCAGCGTACGGATTCCGTAATGCTGCCCAAGCGTATGTCCGTACGCTGCGGGAGGCGGGCTGAAGGCTGCGCAGTCGCACTAAGGGCAAAGCGTACTGCGCAGCCGCGGCTCAAGGCGGCGGCCATCTTAGTAGTGGAAGCCTATGCGACCCGTTCAGTGGGGTCGGGCCGAGCCAGGGGGGAAAGAAAAAGGCAGCAATGACGGCGGTACGGTGCGGAGGACTCGCTGGACGTCCTCCGTGGATTCAGATATATAAAAGGTATTGTGTAATTTTCATCTTTTTGGCCTCGGAAGTCCTTTAAGTGTAAAAGCGGCCTGAAGTGTTGCTGACAAAATGCACAAAAGCATGCAAGTGTGCTCAGGTCCCTTATAAGCATCTGGAATTTGGTTGCTGTAGTGACCTGCTGCAGTGTCCTATGGGTTTGGTTTTGATTATTCATCCCAGTGAAAAGTGTTTATGCTGCTTGAGTTTTACTATGTCAGAAAGCAGGCTGCAATTACAGTGCTTCCCTGCTATGGTAGTGCTGTCATTATCCTGCTAAGAGTAAAGCTGTCGACCTTTCTTATATTTTCCACCTTTTCTAGTGAGAGAATGTTCAGTGTCGACATCTACAGTTGTGTATTTATTGCTGTTTATTATATATTGTAAGAAGCTTTTCATAAATGATATATGGCTATTTGTCCTATGTACAGGTATAACTCCAAGAGGAGACACTGGAGAAGGACCAAGCTTGGCCTGTAAGAAGCTGTGGCGATGGCAGCTGGCTATCCCAGGGGTTACCCACGAAGACCTGACCAACTCCCTGTTATACACCTATTTTGTAGCAGTATCTGCTGATCCAACTGAAAATAAACAAATCTGTACAATTGTTTTCTTTCTTGTGTTATATTATTGTAACTATCCCGAGTATGGGATGGTTGGAGCAGTGAAGAACAATGTGCTCAGCTGAGATGACCCAGCTTTCCTGAGTCTCATGGTGGTATATTGGGCAGCTGTACAGACTAGATTCACAGTAGAGATGGCCATGACCAGCCTCCTGGGCAGAGACCTCTATAGCACAAGTGTTGAACTCCAGTCCTTGGGGGTCATATTTATGCCAGTGTCTAGGATGGATTGAGAAATGTTCTACTTGATGAACCACACCTTTCCTGATTCAGTCTCAAGAATTAATTTTAGCTGTACCAAAAATGTGTGATGAGCTCAGCCCTCAAAGACTGGAGTTAGACATCGCTGCTCTAGTGTGTATGAGGATCTTACTGCTTTGTTATGACTGGCCTATTTCTGTGCAGCTTTCAGAAAGTGATTAAATGTTTAGTTAGCAAGCAGATTTTCCATCATGCGTGTTGTATCTTTGTAGAATCCTCCTTCAAAGCACTTCCTTCCATTGTGAGAGCTGGTCCTTGTAGTTAAATAGATTCAAAAGTCACAATTCCTGTCAGTTGCTGTCTTTCTAGCATTGGGATCCTGAGTAGCATACATTTCTGAAATATAGGTTTTGGTGGTATATGCTCTTAGGGCCCGAGTCCACTAACGCAGTTGTGTCCGCTTTTCAGCATTTGTAACATTGATGTGTTTCTGAAAAGCGGACACAACTGCGTTAGTGGACTCAGGCCCTTAGGCTACATTTCCACTAGTGTGGTGCGATTCCGTTGCAAAAACACGTAAACAAATTTGCATGTGAATGTGTATGCCAATTTTATCATGAAAACGTTAACATTCACATTTTCTGTAAGCGATTTTAACTGTCAGTGCCTGTGTGCTTTTACAATAATTTTACGCGAAAACTTACACAAATTCACATGGCGAAAAATGCATGCGATTTTCCTATTACATTACAGGCAAATCGCACACTAGCCTTGCGGTGTGCAAATTCTGATGGCTCTGCTGTGCAGTTTTTTTTTTTTTCTGCACAGCACACCGCACAGATTTTTTGAGCTAGTGGAAACTGGCCCATCGACTATCATTGGCTTTGTGAATCTGCATGCAGATTCGCTCTAGCGGAAATGGGCCCTTAAAGTATACCTGGCCTGAGACAAAGCCGATCCACTGGGCTGTTTCACACCGAGTGTTTTTCAGTGTTTTTTGCTAGCATTTTAATGGTTAATGTTATCAAATGGGTTATTTCACACTGGAGTGATTTGTCTTGTTTTTTTCTGGATCACAAGTGCTGCATGTAGCTTTTTTTTTTGTTCAAAATGTTTTTTATTGAGATAATAGGTAAGTATACAACCATGCCTTCATCATATTTAGCACTGTAATGAGTCCTTACAGCAAATAAAAAAATCTCCATCAGAAATGGCATAGAAAGTTCAGCAATGCAACCAAGGTCTCGCATAGTAACAGGAAAAAAATACAATCTAATGAACCTACACACTGTCTATTTTACATGTATAAACCCCCTCCCTTCCGTCACCCGCCCTAACCCTCCCGTCTTCTCTCTCTCAATGGATCCAGCGCTTGTCCAAAACAATAAAAAGGTCAAACTACAGTTCGCGCCACACAATCCAGCATATTTTTACCTTCTTCCGATTCCTGATAAATATGCCATAGTAACCAAGAATTTGCGTGAGATAGTGGCCTTGTATGAGCTTCTTGAACAAGGGTGTGATCGTCAAACAACAGAGGCGCCAGAAAGTATAAAAGAATTCCGTTTGGAAAACGTTTTAAAATCGGAGGGATGTGGGTGGATTCGCCTCCCTTAAGCAACGACCAGCCAATGAGCTGTATACAAACAACAGTATTGTTTATTGGGGATTCTCCAGGTTATGCAACGCGTTTCACGGGCAAAGCTCCCGCTTCATCAGGCAATCAAAACGGAGAAAAACTGGGGAAAAGACAAGGGGACAAAACAGACGGGGACTGAGCCAGAGGACACTCCACAGTATAGACATAATGCATATTATATAGTTTAAACGTTGGTTAAAAGTTTTTTGCTTAATCCATCATAAAAGCTAACCAGAGAACAAAACATCCATGTGTACAATAATAGTAGCAATAAAAATAGCAATAATAAGACGCAGTTTGATGGACAAGGAGAGAAAATGGATCTGACAAATTGTCAGTTTCTTAGTTGCATAAAACAATAAAGTGCTAATGCATCTATGTATACAATAATGAACCACAAATAGCTTGTTAAAAACAGTCTAGTGTATAGGAGAAAGAAAACCAGTGTCCATATGCATAAATGCTACAAGAATATATGTGGCAGCAAAAGAACCCTTTCAGGTGTATATGTGGCATAAAGTGGAATAATATGGCTTACCATCAGTAGGTCATATCCAGGTTAGAGCGCCTCAGTGGAGGTCCGCTATGAGCAGGGTCTAATTTAAATGGTAATCCTGGCGCCAAGCGGGGACGATGGGCGGAAGTGTGTGTCGGGTACGGCCGCATCTGCCCTTACTTCTATGGTTACTACAGGGCTTCGTTTGGGCGGATGCGACGTCATTTCCGCGGCAGCCAGACCTGACGCGTATATGCCCCATATTACTCCGAGCGCCCCCCTGTAAGGCAGTGCTACCGGAAGTCGTCCGTGCGGGACGTACCCGACACGCACTTCCGCCCATCGTCCCCGCTTGGCGCCAGGATTACCATTTAAATTAGACCCTGCTCATAGCGGACCTCCACTGAGGCGCTCTAACCTGGATATGACCTACTGATGGTAAGCCATATTATTCCACTTTATGCCACATATACACCTGAAAGGGTTCTTTTGCTGCCACATATATTCTTGTAGCATTTATGCATATGGACACTGGTTTTCTTTCTCCTATACACTAGACTGTTTTTAACAAGCTATTTGTGGTTCATTATTGTATACATAGATGCATTAGCACTTTATTGTTTTATGCAACTAAGGAACTGACAATTTGTCAGATCCATTTTCTCTCCTTGTCCATCAAACTGCGTCTTATTATTGTTATTATTATTGCTATTTTTATTGCTACTATTATTGTACACATGGATGTTTTGTTCTCTGGTTAGCTTTTATGATGGATTAAGCAAAAAACTTTTAACCAACGTTTAAACTATATAATATGCATTATGTCTATACTGTGGAGTGTCCTCTGGCTCAGTCCCCCTGTCTGTTTTGTCCCCTTGTCTTTTCCCCAGTTTTTCTCCGTTTTGATTGCCTGATGAAGCGGGAGCTTTGCCCGTGAAACGCGTTGCATAACCTGGAGAATCCCCAATAAACAATACTGTTGTTTGTATACAGCTCATTGGCTGGTCGTTGCTTAAGGGAGGTGAATCCACCCACATCCCTCCGATTTTAAAACTTTTTCCAAACGGAATTCTTTTATACTTTCTGGCGCCTCTGTTGTTTGACGATCACATTGAATAGTCCACCCTGGGTGGAGGGGTGCATCCCCATCTCTTTCTTTCCTGTCTACAGAGAGCGACATTTTATACCTGAGTGGGGTCAGGTTACAATTCTCCCCACGTGCCGTTCTAGTGGTTGCCTGTGTGGTAACCCAATTTTGTGAGTATATTAATTATTGATTTCTTTTATTTTCAACTATTCTAACATACTACACCATATCGGGCTCTCGGTCTCATTTGTCTTTTCATAAGCTTCTTGAACAAGGGGTTCCTTGCTCTCTATATGGTCCATTTCCTTGTGTCAGTCTTTAATTGTAGGGGGATTTTTAGACTTCCAATATTTGGGAATAACTAATCGTGCTTGAGTCAGAAAGTGTTTAAAGAGAACCCGAGGAGGGGTTCTGAGAATAAAATCCCCAGAGGCTGGGTCTGTCTATAGAGCCCAGCCTCTGTTGCCATAAAGATCGCCGCTAAACCCCCCCTGCGCTCTGTAATCTCCCCATAAAACAGTCACGCTGCTGACAAGCGGCTTGTCAGAGCGCACTGTGTTTACCTCTCCTCTTGTCAGTCTTGCCGCTCCCCGCCTCCTGCATCGCTCTGATCCCCTCCCATGTCCCTTCCCTCGACGCTGTATGGAGGGAAGGGACCAGAGCGAGGCGGGGGAGCAGCCGAGACTGACGGAGAAGTAAACACAGCTGCACAGCGCAGCTGTGAGTTATGGGGTATTGTAGATCGCAGGGGGCTTAGGAGCGATCTATATAGCTACAGAGGCTGGGCTCTATAGACAGACCCAGCCCCTGTATGGGGATTTCATTCCCAGAACCCCGCCTCGGGTTCTCTTTAAGTAAAGACTCTTTAAACTTCCTGATTGGCATGGGAAGCATTAATAATAGACATGCAGGCGTATTCTCCAACTGGAAGCCCAAATAGTCTAAAGTTATCTGACATTTTCATTCAAAAAAGGTTGGATCAAAGGACAAGCATGCCATATGTGTACCAGTGAACCTTCTTCTTTTTCACATCGCCAACAGATCGAAGAGATTTCCGCATGTAGCATTTTTAAGGATTTAAAAGCGCTTGCCAAAAATTGCTCCAGAATAGCAGTGTTGAGGGCTGTTTCACACCAAAAAGCACTTTTTGGAAAGCAATTTTGAAGTGATCTTCAAGCTGCATAAATTTGCATACAAAATTTACTTAAAGAAAGCCCAAGGCGGTTTTTAAAATCTGAATAGGACACAGAGGCATGTTCTGGGCATAATTGCATGCCTCTGTCCTCCTATTGCCGCCATTAGTCCCCCTGGGCTCTGCTGGCGTACGAGCGGAATCGTCGCAGGAGACTTGGGTGCAGGATACAGCCTGTATGGCTTATCCTGCTCCAATTCTCATTGCTGTTAAATACTATTCCCCCTCCAGGCCGCCATGGATGGTGGGGAATGAAATAATTTGGCTTCCAGCAATTCCTGGAGGCCGAATTAGTGTTTTATAAGTAACTTCAGCTCCGTCTTCTGAAAGCGCTGAAGTTACTCACTGCTGCGCCCAAATCTCCTGCGCTGGAATGGCAGTGTTTGGCTCTGCTGTCCCCCAATACAAATAGCGCCAGACTAGCAACAATCAGCTTGTTGCTAGCCTTCTATATATCTGCAGTCTGTCACGCTGCTTCTCCTCCCCGCCTCCGCTATTGCAGGGCTTCCCCCACCTCTGTCGTCTCGCTGCCCGCCTCCGTGAGCCTCCTCCAATCGGAAGCTAAACCGCGACCCAGGAAGTATTTCCTGGGTCGTAGCTTAGTATTAGATCGTCCTTCGGTATAGGTGGGCAATGTGCTCGCTCCTCCAGTATAGGTAGGCAGATGTGCTCCCTCACCCCTCAGTCTAGGTGACAGTTGCCTTCCCATGCAGAGGTTAGGATTGGAGCACAGCTGAGAGGTTACTTTCCTGGATGCGCAGCTGATAGAGAACTACTTGTCTTATTGTGAGGCCATCTGGACTAAAGCTAGGCTAAAATTGGGTAGTGCAACAGGATACTAATCTCAAGCACGCCAACAAATCTACAGCAGAGTAAGTGGGGGGGGGGGGGGGGGGGGGGTTTGAAGTGTTGCAAGGTCACATGGAAAGTCCAGACCTCAACCTAATTAAAATGCCGTGGACCTGAACTCTAGCACAGGACAGAAGGAAAACAGAGAAATGCACCTGTATGTATTTAGAGTTTAGCCTGTCTAAGGGCCAGTGCACACCAAAAAAGCACTAGCGTAATCGCAAACGCTTTTTGAAGTGATTTTTCTAGGCTTGTGCCTAGCGATTTTTGGAGCGTATCGGTGTAGCGTTATTTTTTTTTTTTTGTTACAGTAGAGCTGTAACTGAACAGCTTCTGTAACAAACTCTTTGAAAATATCTAATCTAGCACTTTTCAGAGCGATTTTCCACTTTCCTATACTTTGAGCGTGACTCGCTTTAGAAAGCAGCAGAAATGCTGCAGGACCCGTGTTTGTGAGAAAATTGCATCGCTCCGGTGTGATCCATCCCATTCAAATACATTAGCCAAGCGCTTTTCAAAACGCTCAGAAGTGCTCTTGGTGTGCCCCAGCTCTAATTCCTACTGGTCAGTGTAATTTAATCTTGTCAGCTGGCTGCCTCAGCAGAGCAGCTAATTTGTAAACACAGGATGTTAACCCTATGTCTGCTTCCATGAAAGCAGGCAGTAGACACACTGCAGATTTATTGCAGGAGTTCTGTATGCTGTAACAAAAAAAGATTTTCTTTAAAGGTTATTATGCTGTTGCCTATTTTTAAAGCAGAGAGGAAGTTCAGAGTTCAGGTCTGCTTTAACCACTTCCCCTCTCCCAGGACAAGTAGCTATGTCCCTGCATTTCCCCATATCTTCTCACAGGGATTTAACTACTACGTCCCTTTCTGCTGCTCACTCCCGTGCGCCCCCTGCGTTTTCTCGCTGCCAATCATTAGACGGGAGACCAATGAATGAGAACACAGTTCCTGTTTATTGATCTAAGTACCCGTGTGAATGACCGCCGTCATTCACAAAAACTGATAATTACACATCCACACGTTACTTCCTGTTTGCGTAGTAATACTACACATAGGAAAGTTATGTGCGAAGATGTCTTGTGGCCAAATAGTACAATTACATCTAAAACATTAAAATCAACACACATTTTCCAGGACGTCTCAGGACAGCAACCCTGAGACTTGTCTCCTTCCATTTTAGATTGGACAGGACGCTAGTTAAAAAATTAACATAATGAGATTAGGCAGGAACAGGCAGCATATATAAGACAGCATTCCCTTACCCTCCTCAGTTGTTTTCCTGTCCAGCAGGATGCTGGTTCGCTGGAGGGGCTGGCTACCCATGAGGGAACTTCAGGAGCCGCGGCTGCCACGCTTTCCGACTTGCGCTGGTCAGTTGGAGCCATGCGCGGACGCTGGCCGCACGCATCTGCCTCTCCCTGCATTGTGCGCAGACGCGCTGAAGACTGGAGGTCTTCCGTAGACGGACTTCCGCCGGAAGGACGCACGCATCACTTGACGGAGTCATGTGATCGGCTGAGAGGAAGGAGGAAGTCAGCCTGGCGTGCGCTGCAGCGGCCATTCACCGCTATAGAGCTAGGGCTCAAGGCGGAAACGGCGCGGATCAGGTAAAAGACCTCAGGTGCATAACCTGAGTTTGGGCGGAGCACCACAGAGTGCTATTTAAGATGGCATCATGGTCATTTTTTCTATTAGGCTGACCATGGAAACACCCGCAGGCTCTTGCTCCCAGGGCTCTGAGGAGACAAGCTCCACTCCCTCTCTGGTATGTGTCACATTGGTTATTTGACTTAATACCTGAATTGTGTGTATATTCATTGTTGAGGGAGGTTCAGGCTTTAGCTATTTCCTTTGTCTGTGTTTTTCAGCCAAAGAATGTAAAGTCGGATTCAAGGCACAAACAGGATAGGCCTACCAAGTCTGATAAAACTGATAAGCCTGATAAAATGACTACTTCTGAAACTAAGTCTGTACCTAAGTCAAAGAAGTGTGCAGTATGTAATACTCGTATGCCGGATTCAGCTAAGCATCTGTGTCAGTCTTGCACGGAAAAGGTGGTTAAGGACGAGTCACCCACTCTGTTAAAAGACCTTATGGGTTGGATGAGATCAGAGATGTCATCAGCTATTCAGGAGATTAAGAGATCAGCCATAAATCCTGATGTGCCCCCGAATACACCTCCTGTTACTCTACCTTCCGATGCCCCTATTGCTGGTACTTCCCAGTCCCCTATCAGACCACCTAAGAGAAGGAGGATTGAGATAGACTCAGAAAGGTCAGAGGGGTCAGAAGGTGAAATAGACATTTCCTCCCTTGAAGAATTACCCCAATCAGAAATTGATGCATCCGAGAGTAAAAATGTAAAACCATTAAAGTTTGCTTTTTCCACTGACTTTATGAAAGAACTAATTGAAGCAATGCATTGTGCAATGAGTATTACTAAAGAACAAAAGTCTTTGTCACCTCTAGACCAGATGTACGAGAGTCTTTCAGATACACAGTCATCTTTTATCCCTGTTCATTCCAGTCTAAAAGACATTATAAAGAAAGAGTGGGATAATCCGGAAAAGAGGGCTTTTTGGCCTAAATCCCTGGCAAAAAGATATCCCTATAGCCCGGAAGATCAAATTCTGGGGTCACTCTCCAAAACTAGATCCAGCCTTGTCCAGAGTCTCTAGAAGGTCTGAGCTTCAGTTTGAAGATTTTGGCAACCTGAGAGATCCCATAGATAAGAAAATGGACAACATTTTAAGACGGGGGTGGGAAGCGGTCACTTTGAATTTCAAACCATCTGTAGCCTCCACTGCAGTTTCTAGATCTTTAAAGATCTGGTTGACTGAATTACAGACCCAGATCGCTACTGGAACCCCTAGGGAAGAGATCCTTAACTCCTTTCCTAAGATTCTGCATGCCACTAACTACCTAACTGATGCAGCAGACGATTCAGTCCGCCTTACTGCCAGAGCTTCTGCTTTAGTGAACACAGCCAGACGAGGCATTTGGGTCAAAACCTGGCAGGGAGACACATCATCAAAATCTAAGCTATGTGGAGTTCCCTGTGAGGGCAACCTCCTCTTTGGTTCTAAGCTAGACGAGATTTTAGAAAGATCCTCAGACAGGAAAAAGAACTTTCCCGTTAGAAGACGTAACTTTCGGGCAAACCGTTCCTTTCGTGACCAGGGCAAAACGGAGACAGAGAATAGATCAGCTCCCAGAAGGAGATGGCCCCCCAATAGATCTCACCGTGCAAAGCCCGGCATACCCTATACCCCGGCCAACCAACAGCCTAAACAATGACGCCAGGATTCCGGTGGGAGGCAGGGTATCTCACTTTTTCGAACACTGGCAGGAACTTTTTCACAACAGATGGCTATTAAACATCATTCTCCAGGGGTACAAGATAGAGTTTTCATACCCTCCACCAAGCCAATTTTTCGTAACTCCCCCTCCAAGAGATCAGGTTCAAAATCAGGTCCTACAGACAGAGGTAGGATCACTGTTATCCAAGAGGGTCATCCGACAGGTTCCCAAATGTCAGGAGGGTCAAGGTTTTTACTCCCCGGTGTTCCTAGTAAAGAAGCCACAAGGAAGTTATCGATTCATCCTCAACTTGAAACATTTAAACAAAGCAGTCCGATACAGAAAATTCCGGATGGACAACATCCGCTCAGTCATAAATCTTCTGCAGGAAAATTGCTTTCTAGCATCCCTGGATCTAAAAGACGCCTATCTCCATCTGCCTATCCATCTAGAATCCCAGTGCTACCTGAGGTTTGCAGTGGTGTTTCAAGGAGAGGTAAGACATTTTCAATTTAATTCTCTCCCTTTTGGTATTTCATCTGCTCCTTGGCTCTTTACGAAAGTTATGGCAGAAGTCTTGGCAGTGCTTAGGCTTAGATCTGTGCAAGTGATTGCTTATTTGGATGACTTACTTATCTGGGGTCCATCTTTTGATTCAGTAAATCTCCAAGTGGAGTTGACTATTGACTTCCTTATCAGTTTGGGGTGGTTGATTAATTGGGAGAAGTCATCCCTACTACCCAGACAATACATGGAATTCTTGGGGTTTGATATATGTTCTGTCAGTAAAAGACTGTATCTACCATCACGGAAATCCTCGCTGATGTTAAATTCTGTTCTTTCTTTTCAGAGTTCAGTCTCCATCACTCTGAGAAAGGCTATGGCTGTATTGGGTACCATGACAGCATCCTTCCCAGCGATACAATGGGGTCAGTTGCATTCCAGAACCTTACAGAACTGGATACTATCGAAATGGGACAGAAGCCTGAAGTCTTTGGACAAGAGAGTGACAATTCCCTGGAGAGTGAAACAGTCTCTAGACTGGTGGTCAGATCAGGAACATCTGAATGCAGGGAATCTCTGGGAATTCCCTCAGCAGTCTCTGATCACAACAGACGCGAGTTCCTGGGGATGGGGAGCTTATCTGGAGCAACTACCGGCTCAGGGTCATTGGTCTACACTAATTCAGAGCAGATCATCGAACTACAGAGAACTACGGGCTGTTTGGGAAGCTCTTCAGACCTTCTCCCTACTTATACATCAACATCATGTTGTAATCAGGACAGACAACAACACGGTAGTGGCCTACCTCAACCGTCAAGGGGGGACAAGGAGCAGATCTTTGTGGAGTCTAACCTCGAAGATTCTTTGCTGGGCGGAAAAGAATTTAAAGTCCTTGAAAGCGGTTCATCTGAAGGGGGCTCTAAATTGCGTTGCAGATTATCTAAGCCGAAAGATGATCTATCAAGACGAATGGTCTCTAAACGACCAAGTATTCAGACAGATCTCTCAGCAATGGGGAACACCAGAGGTGGACATGTTCGCAAGAAGGAACAATGCCAAATGTCCTCGATTTGCCTCCCTGTGTCCACAGGACAATCCCTGGGTCCTGGACGCCTTTTCAGTCAATTGGAACAAGCATCATCTTTACCTTTTTCCTCCCTTGGGACTGATTTCAAAGGTACTGAGCAAGATTCAACGAGACCAGGCCCAAGCAATCTTGGTAGTACCATTCTGGCCCAAGAGATCCTGGTTTGCTCTGCTACAAAGGCTAGCCATAACTTCTGCACGAAGAGTGGGAGAATTACAGGCGTTATCAGTCAATGAACCATACTGTACCATTTCAGAAGACAGAGTAACTCTTCGCCTAGATATCTCTTTTCTACCCAAGATTGTATCCAAATTTCATACATCTCAGGAGATCCTATTACCAACCTTCTGTAGTAACCCATCAAATCAGAAAGAGGAAAAGATGCACTGTCTCGATGTGAGGAGGTGTTTAATACAGTACATTCAACAATCTAAATCTTGGAGGAAATCCAACGCTTTGTTGATTCTCTTTGCTGGTAAAGGCCGTGGCAGACAGGCCTCTAAATCATCCATAGCAAGATGGATCAGACAGGCCATTGCATTATCCTATATCCAACAGGGAAAGCAATTATCTGGACCAGTGAAAGCACATTCAACTAGAGCTGTGTCAACATCATGGGCAGAGAGGGCAGGAGCTACTATAGAGCAGATATGTAAAGCGGCTACCTGGTCAAGCCACAATACGTTCGTTAAACATTATAGACTGGACTTATCATCCAATTCTGATTTATGTTTTGGTAGACGTGTGTTGCAGGCTGTTATCCCTCCCTAATAAAGTTTCTTGTTTATCTTCTCAGGGTTGCTGTCCTGAGACGTCCTGGAAAGACAAACTTACTTGTGGTAACGTCTTTTCCAGGAGTCGGAAGGACAGCACCCTTGCTACCCACCCAAATAAAAGAAATTTGTTGAAGCATCATTCTGTGTGGAGTCTTTTTTATTACTGAGGAGGGTAAGGGAATGCTGTCTTATATATGCTGCCTGTTCCTGCCTAATCTCATTATGTTAATTTTTTAACTAGCGTCCTGTCCAATCTAAAATGGAAGGAGACAAGTCTCAGGGTTGCTGTCCTTCCGACTCCTGGAAAAGACGTTACCACAAGTAAGTTTGTCTTTTTTCCATTGACAGATTTTTTTTTTACATTTAAAATTAACCCCTTACCTCCCACACTCCCCAATAGTTACCCCCCAAATAAAATATTGGTGCCATACATTGTACTAGGGAAAAAAGTTATAACGTTGCAATAACCGGGAAAAATGGGCAAAAGAAATGTGTGGGTTTTTACCACTTGAGGACCGTGGGCTTTACCCCCCCTTAAGGACCAGACCCTTTTTTTCCATTCAGACCACTGCAGCTTTCACGGTTTATTGCTCGCTCATACAACCTACCACCTAAATGAATTTTGGCTCCTTTTCTTGTCACTAATAAAGCTTTCTTTTGGTGCTATTTGATTGCTGCTGCGATTTTTGCTTTTTATTACATTCATCAAAAAAGACATGAATTTTGTTAAAAAAATGATTTTTTTTAACTTTCTGTGCTGACATTTTTCAAATAAAGTAAAATTTCTGTATACACGCAGCATGAAAAATGTGGACAAACATGTTTTTAATAAAAAAAAAAAAAAAAAAACCCATTCAGCCTATATTGATTGGTTTGGGTAAAAGTTATAGCGTTTACAAACTATGGTGCAAAAAGTGATTTTTCCCATTTTGAAGCATCTATCACTTTTCTGACCACCTGTCATGTTTCATGAGGGGATAGAATTCCAGGATAGTATAAATACCCCCCAAATGACCTCATTTTGTAAAGAAGACATCCCAAAGTATTCACTGAGAGGCATGGTGAGTTCATAGATTTTATTTTTTGTCACAAGTTAGTGGAAAATGACACTTTGTGACAAAAAAAGACAAAAACAAGTTTCCATTTCTGCTAACTTGCGATAAAAAAAAATGAAATCTGCCACGGACTCACCATGCTCCTCTCTGAATACCTTGAAGTGTCTACTTTCCAAAATGGGGTAATTTGTGGGGTGTGTTTACTGTCCTGGCATTTTGGGGGGTGCCTAATTGTAAGCACCCCTGTAAAGGCTAAAGGTGCTCATTGGACTTTGGGCCCCTTAGCGCACCTAGGCTGTAAAAAAGTGCCACACATGTGGTATTGCCAAACTCAGGAGAAGTAGTATAATGTGTTTTGGGGTGTATTTTTACACATACCCATGCTGGGTGGGGAAATATCTCTGTAAATGATCGATTTCCGAAGAGGATAGGAGGCGCCCGTGTAGTGTATACGGTGTTCTCTTTATACAAAGAGACTCCACTTGATAAAAAGTTTAAGAAGGTTTATTAAGCACAATAGACAACGCGTTTCGCGGTCCAAGCCGCTTCCTCAGGTCAGTGACAGGTGCTTTTAAAAAAACAGACAATAGAAATCAAAAAAAGGCGCTCGGGGTCGTAAAACATAAAACATAGAGACCTACACAGACCCCAAAGAAAAGAAGCAGACCATCGGAAGAAGATGACATATTTAGTACACCACTAATTGACCATAAAAGCAAAGAAATAAAACTTAATGATGAGCTATCTATTTCATCAGACGACCTTCTAGATCTGAGCATCTATAACACACAAGAAGAACCTAATACATCGGAGGGAAGGACATTACAGTCACAGAAAAATATAGGGACAACACAAAAACCAGGAATCAAAACAACTCCGAAATCTAGAATACCCCAACCAACCAGAGCAAATAAGAGAACGAAAACACAAATGACCAAAGAGACCAGACACATAACTGAATTCTTCACGCCAACACAAGAACCAATAAATCACAGTTCTGATTGCAACACTACAGAAGGCACAACAATCAGCTCATCCTCTTCTTCTTTTTTAGAATTACCCACCATATTGGGGGGGACTACACCACTGAGACCCATGATACCCTACTCCATAACCCACCTAGCACCCCCGATAAACTCCTCACCACTGAAATCACCGGGAGAAAATACGGAAAACCGAGAAAAAGGGGGAAAAGAGGAGGACGAAAATCCAAACAAAAAATGATGACTGGCAGTGGAGAAACCTCTGATACCAAATCTATCTTCAATTTATCCTCTCACACATTGAATAGAGCTGAGAAAGCTATCCTAGGCCGAGGCCTCTCTTTCTGCCCTACCAAACAAGCGAACCTATATGACCTATTTATAGATCTGAATCAATTCACTCGAAAACTGACCTTAAAAAGATACTTCGCCCTAAAAAAATCAAAGGGTCAAAACATAAAAGACCATAACAAGAATGGAGAACTACCAATAATCCTAAACAACGACGACACACCGAACCTCTTCTATAACCCGGAAGAACTGGAAATGGAAAAATATATACATACCCAACTCAAAAACAAGTCGAATTTTTATCCTACTATGTATAGAGGCCCCCATATAGAGGGCTTCTACAATTAAGTTCTAGAAGACTTCAGGAAACTGGACAAAAAGAGCCCCACATCCAACCTGACCAAACAAGAACAACAAGCGATAAAAAGCCTCAAGAACAACACCGCAATCATCGTGAAACCAGCAGATAAGGGGGGTGGAATCGTTGTAATGAATAAAGGGGATTATATTACAGAAGCAGAGAGGATATTGAAGGACACGGAATATTATGGCATACTAGACCAAGACCCCACCGAGAACTACAACAATGAACTCAAAAACCTAGTGATGGACGCCCTAGAAGAAGGAATCCTCAACAAATCCGAAAAAGACTTCATACTCATACAAGATCCTACAATAGCTCATTTCTATCATTTACCAAAAATCCACAAATCCACCATCAACCCACCAGGCAGACCAATTATAGCCGGCATAAATTCATTATCCTCACACCTGTCAGAACTAATAGATCATCATCTGCAACCAATGGTAAGAGAGCTACCCTCGTTCTTAAAGGACTCTACACAACTACTCAGAGAACTCACGGAGATACCCTGGACAACCGATTATAAGTGGCTGACCTTAGACGTGTCAGCCCTTTATTCCAACATACACCATAAAATCGGCCTTAAAGCAGTTTGGTACTTTCTGATGATGAACGAAAAGATTCCGATGAAACAAAAAATCTTTCTTATTGAAGGCATCAAGTTCATACTAACACATAATTATTTTACATTCATGGATACCACATACAGAGGCGGGGAACAGCCATGGGATCGAGCATGGCCCCCAGCTACGCAAACTTGACAATGGGCCTCCTGGAACTTCTATTAATAGAACAAGAAAACTCCTTTACATCCAACATTGTATACTACAGAAGATACATAGATGATCTGATCCTAATTTGGAGAGGCGACAAAGCATCTATAGATAATTTTGTCAATTATCTTAATAACAATGATTGGGGAATATCCTTCACCTCAAATTACGATGAGAAAAAGATTGCATACTTGGATGTAACTCTCTACACTGAAAACGAGAAAATAAAATCTATGAACTACTTTAAATCGGTGGATTCTAACGCATACATTAACTATAAGAGCAATCACCACAAACCATGGAAAAACAATATTCCGTTTGGGCAGTTCCTAAGGATTCGTAAGAATTGCACAGACCTGAAATCTTTCGACTCACAAGCGAAAATACTCACAGACAAATTTAAAGAAAAACTTTTTCCAACAAGACTAATTACAGCTGCTAGGAAAAGAGCAAGAAATATAGAGAGATCATCGCTTTTAGTGGAAAAAGAAAAATTGTCAGACACAAAAAAGATACAGAATCAAACCAATTTCATCACGAAATTTTCCAATAACCATACATCAGTGAGAAATATCCTAAAAAAACACTGGCCATTACTACAAGACGATCCATATCTCAAGAAGGAAATAGATGAGGAACCACACTGCATCTTTAGAAGGGCAAAAACCCTGAAAAATGAATTGGCCCCAAGCAAACTCAAAAACACACAATCTAAAGGGCCCCAGAAACAACAAGAGAATCCAGGTGTCCAAAAATGTAAACAAAAGATGTGCCTGTGCTGCCGGATGATATGCAACCACCAAAAAACTTTTGAATCTACGGCTACAGGTGATATCTACAACATCACACACAGGATGGACTGCTCATCAGACTATATCATCTATCTACTAACATGCGGATGTGGCCTGCAATACATAGGGCGAACTACACAACAGCTGAGAGCAAGATGGGGACAACACCGGCGAAACATCGACAAGGGATTCACTAAACATGGACTATCTAGACACTGCAAAGAAATGCACAATCAAGATCATAAAGGAATCAGAGTCTGTCCGATTGAGCATATACCCCCAGATATCCCGAATAGGAAAGAAAGACTAAAATCACGAGAAATGTACTGGGTTTTCAAACTTAGGACTTTACATCCAGAGGGGCTCAACATCTGCCTCGAACACAACTTATAATACTACCCCCTGACTTCCCTTCCACCCTTTCCCCTCCTTCCCCATCCTTTCCTCCCTCCCTCCCTCTCCACCTGTTCCGACTCCTCCCTCATCTCTCCTATCCTTTGCACTTCTATCCTTCCCTCACCTCTCCTATCCTTCACACCCTTCCCCCCCCCCCTCAATTTACCCTCCCTATCTCTCCCCCCCTCCCCCTCCCCCCCGCCCTACCCCCCTATACCCCCCCCCCCCCCCCCAGATGAAATGAAAGGAGAAATAAGTAACAATCCAGTAACACAGCTACATATAAGATCTCACTAGACACTGAAATTCAGAATTAGACTGTAACCTAAATCTATTACATTATCGTTCTAGCCTATTGACCCTGGGTGCAATTATATTACATATATACATATATATATTTGGTAGCATATATATTATCTAATCCCAATAATGCTTCCAACATAGGTGGAATTTATACTTGCGCACGATAATAGCCCCTATACTGATGTTTCCCGTTAACCTTATTCCTACGACCCAACCTCTAGCTAATTTTCTAGCTTGCCATTCAGCTCCCAAATTGTACATGAGCACGCAACCACAGAGCAGATCGCTCAGACCCCACAGATCTCAGAAACAATATGGGGAAATTATCTATGATGATGTCTATCATATTACATATGTGTAATTTTTATTTCAACAATATACGGTACAGATGTAACTGGAATATAATAACCTCTTTGCTGAATTATTAATGCCATCCTTACTTTAGCTACTTAACCAAGAGTCTATGTATTGGCTCTGCACACAATCCCCTATTCGTCCACAAGAGGGCAGTAATACAGTGGATCCGACTGATCTCACTGATCCTCTGCCTATACACGATCCTGCGTCTTCCAGTATGTTTAACACATACTTAGGCGCCCCCATCAGTGTCATGATATATCTGTTCTCTTCTTCCCCCCCCCCCCCCCCACCTTGCCACTCCCTCTGGTGTCCCACGACCCCCCTCGTTACTTTTCCCTACTTTGCCATATACCAACATGGCGGAATCGGACCTACGCGCATGCGCGCGCTGGCTGCCCTGACGTAGTTCCGCATTGTCAGAGGCCCCGTCCTCTCTCGCATTGATACGAGCTCTGACTCGCAATACACTCCCTCCTCCTGGCCGGTACGCCTATTGATGTGCGGCATAAACCCCAACCACGCCCCCTGCCTCGACTGACAGGCCTTTTCATTACCCACGCCCCCCGCCCTCCCCACCTCCGCAAACCACGTACATTTAAACCGCTCTCAGCAGAGCCCTCAGCTTGGCGCTCAGGCTCTCCAGACTCTAACCTAAGGTAAGAGACCTCCTCACATTGTCTTATAGGGTCCACCCAGACTCCATGATCTCCCAGGACCATTCCTCCTATCACCCTACCTTTCCATAGACCCTGCTATGATCTCTCCTCTGTTACCCTCCCACTCAGGACACGCTGTCCCTAGTCTATTATATACCTAGGACCCCTCCTGGGTCCTTTTTGAATCCACCAGGATCTAACCACTCCTGGCGCCCACCTACACTGCTTATCAGTCCTCTCCTTTCCTTCCCCGCCAGCCGCCCCCCCCCCCCCCCCGTCCCCCCTCACATAATTTAGTCTGGTACTACCTAATTCTTTAGCCTTGCATCCATCCTACTATAGATGCAGACCCCTCCAATACACTATTCCACTTCCATCTACATCCATTATCACAACTACTAGGGCATTGGTAAGATCCTATCCCAAAGCTATCTCCCTCTCATTTTTCCATATACATACCCCCCAACCTAGGGTGGGACCCCACAGATCCTATCTAACCTATACATATAGTGTATTATTTTCATGTTGCCACATATTTGTTATTTCATATGTGTGTTTCTTTTATAATTGTTTTTTAAGGTTTATGTCTTATGATTCTGCTTTTATTTGTTTATTCTTCATCGTGAATTGTTTTACTATTTACTTCCCTTATATATGCATATTATCATAATGGAAGGCGAAACTACATAGTTCCTAACTGGTATGTGACAGTAATCCCCACATATAATGTTAATGTTATACAACGATATGTTTGGTTTTATGTTTTTTGGTTTTATGTTTTATGTTTTACGACCCCGAGCGCCTTTTTTTGATTTCTATTGTCTGTTTTTTTAAAAGCACCTGTCACTGACCTGAGGAAGCGGCTTGGACCGCGAAACGCGTTGTCTATTGTGCTTAATAAACCTTCTTAAACTTTTTATCAAGTGGAGTCTCTTTGTATAAAGAGAACACCGTATACACTACACGGGCGCCTCCTATCCTCTTCGGAAATCGATCCTATATCACCCCACTCGTGGGGTTCTTCGCGACTCACGAGAAGCGAAACCTTTTTTCTAAGGAGCAGCGACCAACAGTTATAAAGACCGAGTGGGGACGGGACTTCCCTACACGCCTATACAAGTGGTTGCCTTCCAGCAACCTACACTTGTGAGTATATATATTTTTTCTTAATCTCTATCTCATTATCTGAAGATAATACACCAAAAGGGCTCCTGGTACCCCTGCGGGTTTTTCCTTTCTCCTCTCCTTATTGACCAGATCTCTGTAAATGACAATTGTTTAATTTTTTTTTTTTACACACAATTGTCTATTTACAGAGATATTTCTCCCACTCAGCATGGGTATGTGTAAAAATACACCCCAAAACACATACTACTTCTCCTGAGTATGGCGATACCACATGTGTGGCATTTTTTTGCACCCTAACTGCGCTAAGGGGCCCAAAGTCCAATGAGTACCTTTAGGATTTCACAGGTCATGTTTGTTTCAAGACTCCTCACGGTTTAGGGCCCCTAAAATGCCAGGGCAGTATAGGAACCCCACTAATGACCCCATTTTAGAAAGAAGACACCCCAAGGTATTCCGTTAGGAGTATGGTGAGTTCATAGAAGATTTTATTTTTTTGTCACAAGTTAGCGGAAATTGATTTTAATTGTTTTTTTCTCACAAAGTGTCATTTTCCGCTAACTTGTGACAAAAAATAAAATCTTCTGTGAACTAACCATACTCCTAACGGAATACCTTTGGGTGTCTTCTTTCTAAAATGGGGTCATTTGTGGGGTTCCTATACTGCCCTGGCATTTTAGGGGCCCTAAACCATGAGGAGTAGTCTTGAAACCAAATGTCGCAAAATGACCTGTGAAATCCTAAAGGTACTCATTGAACTTTGGGCCCCTTAGCGTACACATGTGGTACCGCCGTACTCAGGAGAAGTAGTATAATGTGTTTTGGGGTGTATTTTTACACATACCTATGCTGGGTGGGAGAAATATCTCTGTAAATGACAATTGTTTGATATTTTTTTTTTTTTTTACACACAATTGTCCATTTACAGAGAGATTTCTCCCACCCAGCATGGGTATGTGTAAAAATACACCCCAAAACACATTATACTACTTCTCCTGAGTACGGCGGTACCACGTGTGACACTTTTTTGCAGCCTAGGTGCGCTAAGGGGCCCAACGTCCTATTCACGGGTCATTTTGAGGCATTTGTTTTCTAGACTACTCCTCACGGTTTAGGGCCCCTAAAATGCCAGGGCAGTATAGGAACCCCACAAGTGACCCCATTTTAGAAGGAAGACACCCCAAGGTATTCCGTTTGGTGTATGACGAGTTCATAGAAGCTTTTATTTTTTGTCACAAGTTAGTGAAAAATGACACTTTGTGAAAAAAAAAACAATAAAAATTTCCGCTAACTTTTGACAACAAATAAAATCTTCTATGAACTCGTCATACACCTAACAGAATACCTTGGGGTGTCTTTTTTTTTCTAAAATTGGGTCACTTGTGGAGTTCCTATACCGCCCTAGCATTTTACGGGCCCAAAACCGTGAGTAGTCTGGAAACCAAATGTCTCAAAATGACTGTTCAGGGGTATAAGCATCTGCAAATTTTGATGACAGGTGGTCTATGAGGGGGCGAATTTTGTGGAACCGGTCATAAGCAGGATGGCCTTTTAGATGACAGGTTGTATTGGGCCTGATCTGATGGATAGGAGTGCTAGGGGGGGTGACAGGAGGTGATTGATGGGTGTCTCGGGGTGGTTAGAGGGGAAAATAGATGCAATCAATGCACTGGGGAGGTGATCAGAAGGGGGATCTGAGGGTTTGGCCGAGTGATCAGGAGCCCACACGGGGCAAATTAGGGCCTGATCTGATGGGTAGGTGTGCTAGGGGGTGACAGGAGGTGATTGATGGGTGTCTCAAGGTGTGATTAGAGGGGGGAATAGATGAAAGCAATGCACTGGCGAGGTGATTAGGGCTGGGGTCTGAGGGTGTGGGCGGGTGATTGGGTGCCCTAGGGGCAGATAGGGGTCTAATCTGATGGGTAGCAGTGACAGGGGGTGATTGATGGGTAATTAGTGGGTGTTTAGAGGAGAGAACAGATGTAAACACTGCACTTGGGAGGTGATCGGACGTCGGATCTTTCCGGCGATCTATTGGTGTGGGTGGGTGATCAGATTGCCCGCAAGGGGCAGGTTAGGGGCTGATTGATGAGTGGCAGTGACAGGGGGTGATTGATGGGTGGCAGTGACAGGGGGTGATTGACAGGTAATCAGTGGGTTATTACAGGGAAGAACAGATGTAAATATTGCACTGGCGAATTGATAAGGGGGGGTCTGAGGGCAATCTGAGCGTGTAGGCGAGTGATTGGGTGCCCGCAAGGGGCAGATTAGGGTCTGATCTGATGGGTAACAGTGACAGGGGGTGATTGATGGGTAATTAGTGGGCGTTTAGGGTAGAGAACAGATGTAAACACTGCACTTGGGAGGTGATCTGATGTCGGATCTGCCGTCGATCTATTGGTGTGGGTGATCAGATTGCCCGCAAGGGGCAGGTTAGGGGCTGATTGATGGGTGGCAGTGACAGGGGGTGATTGACAGGTGATCAGGGGGATAGATGCATACAGAACACAGGGGGGGGGGGTGATCAGGAGGGAGCAGGGGGCAGTTTAGGGCATAAACAAAAAAATAGCGTTTACAGATAGTGATAGGGAGTGATTGATGGGTGATTAGGGGGGTTATTGGGTGCAAAGAGTGGTCTGGGGCAGGGGGGGGGGGGGGGTCTGGAGGGTGCTGTGGGCGATCAGGGGGGGGGGAGGAATCGGTGTGCTTGGGTGCAGACTAGGGTGGCTGCAGCCTGCCCTGGTGGTCCCTCGGACACTGGGACCACCAGGGCAGGAGGCAGCCTGTATAATACACTTTGTATACATTTTAAAGTGTATTATACACTTTGTATGCGGCGATCCGGGTGCTAGTAACCCGCCGCACTTCAGAACGGCCGGCGGGTTACAGCGCGAGGGGGTTGGAGACAGACCCCGGCGGAGGATCGCGTCACGAATGACGCGATCGCTCCGCCCATGCCCGTACAAGGACCGCCGCCTCTGTGCATGCGGTGGTCCTTGCGGGATCCACTTGCCACCGCCGCCTCTGTGCAGTGGGCGGTCAGCAAGTGGTTAACCACTTAAAGAGAACCAGGGGTGGCATATTGTAATCCTAATAAGACCCAGAGGAATGTCGTGTGCACATTGACATGCCTCTGGGTCCATTGTATCGCCACCTCCGCTTTCCACCTCTGTTAGCTTCCTCCAGTGGCGGTGAGAGGGGAGGCTGATTGACAGCCTCACATCAATAAAGCAGGCTAGTGACAAGCAGATAGTCACTAGCCTGGTGGTCTTTTAAGGGTGCAAAGCAGAGTATTTGGGAGGGGGGGGGGGGCTGGGAGGCTTAGTCTAGTGACCAAGCTATTTTTTCAATAACAGTTTGCTGCAGAGCAATACAACTTAGCGATCGCAGAGTGGTTAATTAAACAAAATATAGATTGTTTCATTGAAATAAGTAGTAGTAGGCGAACAAATGGAAGGAGCGCTGACAGGTGAAAACTGCTCTGTTTTTTTTTAAAGCGTAAGGCCTGGGGCACACCAGAGGAGTTTTTCTAAACGTTTTGAGTTTTTAAATCTGCTGCTAATGTTATCCTATGTGTCTGTGCACACTGGAGCAATGAGGTTTTATAAAAAACCCCATAGCATTACATTGGGAAGAGCTTTTAGAGCATTCCTTCCTGTTCCAGTCCGCAATAGTGCTTTTGCAGATAGAAACGCTTAAAAGGATACGCTTGGCAGGGCTGCGCAGTCGCAGTGGCCCCTCGACTTAAAGTCGAGGAACGAAATGGAGCAGGGAACGGAGGATCGTGGAGGACCGGCGCGGGACAGGATGGCTGCTGGGGGCTTGCAGAAGCCCCAGGTAAGTGAAACTGTTTTAAAATTATCTTCAGTTCCGCTTTAAGGGGAAAACCCCTTGGAAGCTGTTAAGAGAGCTGTGTATAAACAAAATGGAAGAAATGATGTAAATAATAGTGGGCTAAAATTCCTACACAATAATAAGAAGATTGAAAGCAGGACATACAGAATTTGATCTGGAACCCACTAAAAAGCGCTATCGCTACTGATTTGTGATAGCGTTTTGCAAGCGATTTTGGGAGAGATTTCCCTGCTCCTATACAATTCATTAGAATGGAAACGCTCCCAAAATGCTGCATGTCCTGCAATTGCGATTTCCTTCGCTATTGCAATCGCTCTAGTGGAATCTGTCCTATCCATTTACATTGACAGAGCGTTTAGGGAAATTGCTAGCGATTGACAATGCTCCCTAAACACTCATAAAAAATGCTTTACTGGGTTCCAGGCCTGAGGTAGCGTTGGCGCTCTAGTAAAGTATTGGAGCATGGGAATCTCTTCTGAAATTGCTTACAAAACGCTAGCAATTGCAATTCCTATTGGGTCCTTGGTCTAAAAGTGAATTGCGCTTTAGCTGTAAATATGAACATAATGTACATTACATTATTTAGAAGTCACAGCATGACCACTGACTGGAACAGAACACTGGAAAGTTTTGCCTTATCGTTCATCCTCTACTATACAAGCGGTTAACAGCAGATTGTGATGGTTTTTGCTTGTCTTGACAACACGATTTGTTTGTATTATAACCGGATCCCTCTTCATGACATTTTTCAGTCATACCCTTCATATTCAAAATCCAAAGCGTAATGTAAGCAATAACATATTTTAGATAAACAAGGAAGTCTTCATTATTTCCTAGTCAGGATGTGCCAACACCCTTCTATCACAGGGGAAGTGCTGTTTCACATGATAAACAGTCATTTCTGAAACTACTTCATGTTTCCGTAACCTTACTTTATAAAACATCCCAGTTGTCATAAACAGGTGCTAAAACTAACAGCAGCCTTAATGCAGAAGCCACCCGGACGCTGCTGTATATACATACGTGTACAGCATTTGCAAGTAAAATTGACTATGATGGTGCCTTGATCAGTAGTCAAATATATTCCAAGTCTTGGTCTCATTAGATGCCAGAATAGCAGCAATGCTGCGTGTAAATGAAATTCCAGCTGCTGGCTGTCTACATACCGATACAATGCTGCTAGCCTGGCTGTCACTGCACTCTTGGTGAATCTCATGCCACTGTATTTTTATACTTCTGAGCAGTCAGCTTAAAGTACTGCACTTACCTGACCTGCGTTACTTCAGTACCCCGAGTTCTTTCGAAGACTGGTGAGTCTGTACTGCACAGGGGTGAGTGTGCACTCACTCAAGTGCAGTACGTGTGAGCCTGTCTTTAGAAGCACTCTGGGACACGCTAATGATTCAACATCCTTCCACGGAGTCCCAAAGGTGCAGACTTTCACGGGGGTACAGAGGTGGGCCGTGGGCATGGAAACAGGATAGGGATGGCTCTAAATGAGATCCAGAGCCTTCCTTCTCCATTAGTATTTACCTTTTTTTCAGATGGCTTCACATTTGCTTTAAAGGAATACTGTAGGGGGGTCGGGGGAAAATGAGTTGAACTTACCCGGGGCTTCTAATGGTCCCCTGCAGACGTCCTGTGCCCGCGCAGCCACTCACCGATGTTCCGGCCCCGTCTCCGGTTCACTTCTGGAATTTCAGACTTTAAAGTCTGAAAACCACTGCGCCTGCGTTGCCATGTCCTTTCTCCCGCTGATGTCACCAGGATCATACCGCGCAGGTCCAGTATGGTCTGTGCCTGCGCAGTACACTCCTGGTGACATCAGTGGGAGCGAGGACACGGCAACGCAGGCGCAGTGGCTTTCAGACTTTGAAGTCTGAAATTCCAGAAGTGAACCCGGAGACGGGGCCGGAGCATCGGTGAGTGGCTGTGCGGGCACAGGATGTCTGCGGGGGACCATTAGAAGCTCTGGGTAAGTTCAACTCATTTTCCCCCGACCCCCCCCCCCCCCCCCCCTACAGTATTCCTTTAAAGGACAACCGATGTGACATGATGAGATAGACATGGGTATGTACAGTGCCAAGCACACAAATAACTTGGCTGTGTTCCTTTTTTTCTTTCTCTGCCTGAAAGAGTTAAACATCAGGTATGCAAGTGACAATTTCTGTTCGAGTTTGGACTGGGTCAGACTATAGCATAACCCTCATTGATAAGTTATTACAGCCATAAAATACTTTCCTGTCAGTAAATGGTTTCCTGGAGCAGGAAAGAGATAAAAAGGGTAAAAAATTCATAGATTTTAGCTCTGGCATACTTAAATGATGGAGCATTGAGCAGAGACAATGAACCAGTAAAAACTAGATTTAAATATAAAATAAAACTGGAATATCTAAAAAAAAAAAGGTCATTTTTAGGAGAAGGGGGTAGATACAATTGTTTTTCTCATCAGTTTATTTTCAGCTCGGATCTCCTTTAACCTCCCTGGCGGTAAGCCCGTGCTGAGCACGGCTATGCCGCGCAGGAGGATTTCTCAGGCCCTGCTGGGCCGACTTGCACAATTTTTTTTTTGTACACGCTAGCTGCGTGTACTTCCCAATCGCCACCGCTCCGCGCCGCTACCCGCCGCGCCGCCCCACCGACCCTTGCGCAGCCTGGCCTATCAGCGCAGGCCAGCGCTAAGGGGTGGATCGGGACTCCCGATGACGTCCATGACAATAGTCGCCATGGCGACGGGGGAAGCCAAACAGGAAATCCCGTTCTGAACGGGATTTCCTGTTTGCGCTGATCGGCGGAGACGATCGGAGGGGGTGGGGGGATGCCGCTGCACAGCGGCTATCATGTAGCTAGCGCTAGGCTAGCTACATGATTCAAATCTTAATAGACCACCCATGATTCCAAACATTTAAAAAAAAAACTGCAAAGTGGGGTGTGCATAATTATTCAGCCCCCTGAGTCAATACTTTATAGAACCACCTTTTGCTGCAATTACAGCTGCCAGTCTTTTAGGGTATGTCTCTACCAGCTTTGCACATCTAGAGACTGAAATCCTTGCCCATTCTTCTTTGCAAAACAGCTCCAGCTCAGTCAGATTAGATGGGCAGTGTTTTGCCACAGATTCTTGATTGGATTTAGATCTGTACTTTGACTGGGCCACTTTGTGTTATGTTTGACCCACTCTAGACCATCAGGGAAGCTATATTGAAGGTAAAGCCCTAGATCACCAGGAAAGCCATACGTCTTTCCCCCCGAGTCCATGTTAGCCTGGAGGGGGAATAGTACCGTATTTTTTGGACTATAAGATGCTCCGGTCAGGATAAGACGCTAAGTTTAGAGGACAAAAAACAGGCGAAAAAATATATACTAAACCTGGTGCATCCATGGGGAAGGGGCATTTTGTGGATTAAGCCCTCTTTGTACCTCATGCCCCCTTGTACCTCTTGTGTCTCCCTGTGTCCTCCTCTGCCCCCCTTGTGTCTTCCTGTGTCTGCCTTTGTCCTCTTCTATTCCCTTTTGTGTTCCCCTGTGCCCAAATTTTCTGCTGCTGTTTTTGCATGTATGTGCCATTAGACACCAGGGAACTTTATAATAGAGGAAAGTGGCCACCAGACAATAAGGTTGGCCCGCCACTTGGTCAAAGTGTTCACTATTGGACCACTTTGTATTTAAGTTTGACCCCCCCAACTTGAAGGGAGTCTGAAGCGTTTAAAGAAACCACAAAAAAAATACCTAAGGAAAGGGAAGGCTCTGAGTCCTATAGAGCCTTCCCATTCCTCCTACGGTCCCCACGTTCCACTGCTGGCTCCCCCGTTAGCAGACTGTTCTCTGCCTCTTCGGAAGTCTTTGGAAAGCCTGAGTGCTCCCGAAGACGGACGCTCTGTATTGCGCATGCACAAGCACGCTCTCTCGGGCACTCGTGCATGCGCAGACCGAAACCGCCCATCTTCGGGAGCACTCGGGCTCCAGAAGACTTCTGAAGCCTCCTGCGGCGGGGGAGTTAAACGGAGGATCCTGGGATGGAACGAGCGGACCTGGAGAGGAACGGAAAGGCTCTATAGCAGGGTTTGTCGACACGTGGTACGCGCACCCCTGGGGGTATGCGAGACCACTGCTGGGGGTATGCATCGTTCACTCCCCATTCTCTAAGGATGCCTACATTCAAATGTTCGTAGCAGCCTCAGTCTCCCTGCTCCGAGACTAGACCTGACTGATTTGTGCACAGCATTAGATGCAGGCATGTGTGAGATCTTGTATTATCCTTTCCAATTTTCCACAATGTTCATCCAGGTAATCCCCCAAATACACATTGAGGGCTGGTGCATACCAAGCGTTTTTGGTAGCGTTTTCAAAACTGCTGCCGCCTTTGAAAACGCTTGGCTAATGTACCTGTCTCAATGGGATGGTGCACACCAGCGGTTTGAGGTTTTTAGCAAACCGCAAACGTGACTCCGCATTTTTGCGGTTTGCAGATGCGTTTCTGCCTCAATGTAAAGTATAGGAAAAGTTCAAACCGCTCTGAAAAATGCTAGATCAGAGCGGTTTTCCAGGCGTTTTTGTTACAGTAGCTGTTCAGTAATAGCTTTACTGTAACAATATATGAAATGTACACAAAAACGCTCCAAAAACGCTAGGCATGTTTAGAAAATCTCTCTTAACCATGCCTAGAATCGCTCTGAAAATCTGCTTCAAAAACCTCTAGCGTTTTGCTGATCTGCTAGAGGTTTTTGGTGTGCACTGGGCCTCAGAGTTAATAGTTGGATGCAGTCGGAGCTCCAAACTGTCCATTTTTCTGAGGGACAGTCTGTCTTTGGGGGACCCAATCCCTCTGTACGTCTTTCTTTCTTTCAGGACTGATGTACATTTTCTGTTGAAAAATGTGCCAAAAGTATTTCTGAGACTAAAGGGGGGGAAATAATTTTACATACCTGGGGCTTCCTCCAGCTTCCTGTTGGCTCGCCAGGCTTCTTGTCCCCTCTTTTGTGCTCTAGTGATGTACGTTATCCAGCTGGATCATGGACTTTTGCATGTGCATGGTCCAAGCTGTGCGCACTTCCCGATCACGCTCCAGAGGCCAGGAACTTACTGCACAAGCGCATTTACAGTCCTAATGAACTATGCAGAGTGGTCCAAGGAGCGCAATCGTTTCTTGTGTGTAGCTCGGACTCAGCTTAGTCATGGACTTTACAGTGCTGTCAGCAGCAAAACGGTGGGGCCCAGCCTCAGCCTGCACCCTCACCTCTCCCTCCTCACCACGTATCACCCTCTGCCAGCCTCAGCCAACACCCTCACCTATCTCTCACCACCCATCACCCTCTGCCAGCCTCAGCCAACACCCTCACCTGTCTCATCACCATCTGCCAGCACCCTTACCATCCATCACCCTCTGCCAGCCTCAGTCACCACCCTCACCTGTCCCTCCTCACCACCCATCACCCTCTGCCAGCACCTTTACGTGTCCCATACCTCCCAACTTTTGAAGATGTGAATGAGGGACACTTAAGCCACGCCCCCTGTGCGGCCTTAAGCCACACCCCTGCTTTTGCAAGAGGGTGACAATGGGAGTGAGTGTGCGGGGGAAAGTGCCAGTGGGTGAGAGAGGGTGACACTGGGTGGAAAAGGAGGGTGCTAGTGGGTGGGGGAGGAAGGTGCCAGTGGGTAGGAGGAGGGTGCCAGTGGGTAGGAGGAGGGTGTCAGTGGGAAGGAGGAGGGTGTCAGTGGGAAGGAGGAGGGTGTCAATGGGCAGAGAGGAGGGTGACACAGAGGCATATCTGGGTAATACGGCGCATGCCATCAGATAATTCATCAAGAAGTTTCATGCCATCAGATAATTCAAGTAGTCCCATGCCATCAGATAATTCATCAAGCAGTCACATGCCATCAGATAATTCAAGTAGTCACATGCCATCAGATAATTCAAGCAGTGACATGCCAGCAGATAATTCAAGTAGTCACATGCCATCAGATAATTCAAGTAGTCCAATGCCATCAGATAATTCATCAAGTAGACCCATGCCATCAGATAATTCATCAAGTAGTCCCATGCCATCAGATAATTCATCGAGTAGTCACATGCCATCAGATAATTCAAGTAGTCCCATGCCATCAGATAATTCATCAAGTAGTTACATGCTGTCCAATAAAAATGAAGCTGTAACAGTCATCCAGATAAATTAATTAAGTAGCCAGGTGCCTCACAATAAACACATTACACAGACAGATGCCTCAAGATAAAACAATTTAGTAGCCAAGCCCACCCTGGATACATAAATTAAACAGCCATATTCACCAAATAAAAGAATTACGGTAGATAGCTATGTGCCCATAGATATCAGGATTAGGTAGAAAAATGTGCCCTTAGATATTAGGTAGCCACAGCGGACACCCAATTGCTGGCTGAGTGCAGGTTAGGGCAGTGTGCAGGATGGGTGCAGGGACAGGGTGCTGGTTAAGGCAGTGTGCAGGCTGGTGGCTGTGTGCAGGGAAGGGGTGCTGGTTAGGGCAGTGTGCAGGGACAGGGTGCTGGTTAGGGCAGTGTGCAGGATGGGTGCAGGGACAGGGTGCTGGTTAGGGCAGTGTGCAGGGACAGGGTGCTGGTTAGGGCAATTCAGGCTGGGCCAGGGTGCAGGGACAGGGTGCTGGTGGTTAGGGCAGTTGTGGATGGGGCAGGGACAGGGTGCTGGTTAGGGCAGTTCAGGCTGGGGCAGGGTGCTGGTTATACAGCTATCCCATATCTTATCCCAGCCACAACTACCATAAGGTAGTTGTGGCTGGGATAAGATATGGGATAGCTGTATTGTGTCACTTTGCTGCATATTAAACTATAGTGCCAGGCTATTTCCTCCTCTTGGTGTTTTTAGTTGTGGCTGGGGCAGGGTGCCTGGGGAAGGGTGCAGGTGCAGGATAAGATGCAGGGACTGGGTGCTTGGGGCAGGGTGCAGGGACAGGGTGCCTGGGGCAGGATGCAGGGACTGGGTGCCAGGGGCAGGGTGCCTGGAGCAGGGTGCAGGGACTGGGTGTCTGGAGCAGGGTGCAGTAACTGGGTGCCTGGGACAGAGGCCAGGAGCAGGGTGCCTTGGGAAGGGTGCAGGGTGCCTGGGGAAGGGTGCAGGGGCAGGGTGCCTGGGGCAGAGTGCAGGGGCCAGGAGCATGGTGCCTGTGGAAGGGTGCCTAGTAAACGGTGGAGGGGCCAGGGTTCCTGGGAAAGGGTGCAGGGGCAGGGTGCCTGGGGCAAAGTGCAGGGGCCTGGGGAAGGGTGCAGGGTGCCTAGGGAAGAGTTCAGGGGCAGGGTGTCTGGGGAAGGGTGCAGGGTGCCTGGGGAAGGGTGCACGGGCCAGGTGCAGGGTGCCTGGAGCAGGGTGCAGGGACTGGGTGCAGGCACTGGGTGCCTGGGACGGGCCAGGAGCAGGGTGCCTGGGGAAGGGTGCAGGGTGCCTGGGGAAGGGTGCAGGGGCAGGGTGCCAATGGGCAGGATGCAGGGGCCAGGAGTATGGTGCCTGTGGAAGGGTGCAGGGGCCAGGAGCATGGTGCCTGTGGAAGGGTGCAGGGTGCCTAGGGAACAGTGGAGGGGCCAGGGGCAGGGTGCCTGGGGAAGGGTGCAGGGGCCAAGGGCAGGGTGCCTGGGGAAGGGTGCAGGGTGCCTGGGGAAGGGTGCAGGGGCAGGGTGCCTGGAGCAGGGTGCAGGGACTGGGTGCAGGCACTGGGTGTCTGGGACAGGGGCCAGGAGCAGGGTGCCTGGGGAATGGTGCAGGATGCCTGGGGAAGGGTCCAGGGGCAGGGTGTCTGGAGCAGGGTGCAGGGGCCAGGAGCATGGTGCCGTGGAAGGGTGCAGGGTGCCTAGGGAACAGTGGAGGGGGCAGGGTGCCTGGGGAAGGGTGCAGGGGCCAGGGTGCCTGGGGAAGAAGGGTGCCTGGGGTAGGGTGCCTAGGGCCATGGGCAGGGTACACTCTTGGTGGGGAGGAGGGTGTTAGTGGGTAGGGGGGTTGTCAGTGTGGGGGGGAGAATGCCCGTGGGTGGGAAGGAGGGTGCCACTTTTAGGTGGGGGGGTGATTGCCTGGAGGCGGAAAAAAATGATCGAGGCTCCAGCCGCAGTAATGAGGGATACGGGAGCCGGCTTCAGTACTTCCTCCTTCCCTCCCTCTCTCTGAATGGCCCCCCTGATGTGTCCCTCCCTCCATGTAGGCAGAGTGAGCGCAGCGGAGCAGCCAGCCGAGTCCTCTTACCGCTGATCCACTCGTACTGGCATCGGAGCTCCATGTGCTTCCTGTGACGTCATAGTAAACAGGAAGCACATGGAGGTCCGATGCCAGTACGAGTGGATCAGCGGTAAGAGGACTCGGCTCACATACGTGGTCTATTTACTCTGGTGTGGGTGTGGAATGCAATACGTGGGCAGAACCACGAGAGCTTTGAAAACTCGTATTGGAGAACACATTTATAAAATAAAAAAGGGACATGAAGACCATAGCGTTTCAGCACATTTTAAAAATATCCATGACCGTAACCCCAATAGTTTAAAATTCTGTGTGCTAGAGAAACTGTCCCCAAGTTGGAGGGGATGCAACCGCCTAATAGAATTGTCAAAATTGGAGACATCCTGGATATATAAACTGGGGACACTGACACCATGTGGCCTAAACATAGAGATAGACATTAACTGCTTCATCACGAATGACTAAATGATTGCGAAATATCTTATAATTGTTATGCACATATCTGTGTGTGTGTGGGGGGGGAGCTGTTGTTGAGTAATACACTTACCTTTGGTGTCCTTCACACTCACATTTACACTGTATGGGAATGGGGAACAATGTGAAATAATGTTTGCTAGTACTGCAAAATGGTAAAAGTGGAAGCTGTCGGCCTACACCTTGTATGATGAGGTCACCAAAGGGGGGGGGGGGGAGGGAGGGGGGACCGACAGGGATGGTTGGGATTTTGTAATTCACTAATGCCTGTTGCCCAATTAAATACTGAGTCCTCTTAACTGAGGATTGGAGAGGGACTGCTTTCCAAACTGTGTGAGGAAGTGGCAGGGTTGTGGTGAATAAAGAGCAGGCTATAGGGCATCGTTGAATGTCAACTTGGAATTAATCATTGGTCTTATATACAGATTACTGCAAAATAGTATGCTTGATAAGTTCAGGCGTCGCCGTGTAGAACGTTTCAGGAAGGGTTTGATGTTATGTAAGTTTTGTTATTTTTTAGCTGTAAAGTTTAAGTGTTTGTATGCAGGGATTGCCTGCCAGAGTCCCCGCCTTCACCGCTGGCTGGCCGTATAGATGTACACCCGAGATAGGGGCTTGCGGAGGTGGGAGGATTTCGGGGCGGGCACTCGCATATGAAAGGATAGAGCGTGCGAGCGTGTCCATTGCCCCTGATGAGTCACGCCCCTTAGTGACGAATCGCGTAGGGCGGAGCCTTGGACACGCACGCTTCCTGTTCACAACACATAGACGGAGGTCTCCGGCGCTGAAGCGAGGAACCTGGCTGACATCCATCAGGATATGTGAGACATGCTTGTTATGTTTTTAATCTGGTACGCAAATTTTATGTGGGGCTTTTAGCCATATTAACCACTTGAGGACCCACCCTTTACCCCCCCTTAAGGACCAGCGTTATTTTTTGTGATCTGTGCTGGGTGGGCTCTGCAGCCCCCAGCACAGATCAGGTTTCATGCAGAGCGATCAGATCGCCCCCCTTTTTCCCCCCCTATGGGGATAGTGTGCAGGGGGGGTCTGATTGCTCTGGTGGGCAGGCTAGTTGCGGGGGGGGGGCACCTCAAAGCCCCCCTCCGCGGCGAAATTCCCCCCTTCCTCTACTACCTGCTCATCCCCGGTGATCGGGGCTGCACAGGACGCTATCCGTCCTGTGCAGCCAGTGACAGGACGTCCCCTGTCACATGGCGGCGATCCCCAGCCGCTGATTGGCCGGCGATCGACGATCTGCCTTACGGCGCTGCTGCGCAGCAGCGCCGTACAATGTAAACAAAGCGGATTATTTCCGCTTGTGTTTACATTTAGCCTGCGAGCCGCCATCGGCGACCCGCAGGCTATTCACGGAGCCCCCCGCCGTGAATTGACAGGAAGCAGCCGCTCGCGCGAGCGGCTGCTTCCTGATTAATCAGCCTGCAGCTGGTCCTGCAGCTGCCACTTTGCCGACGCACGGTATAAGCGTGCGGTCGGCAAGTGGTTAAAAAAGGATTTTATGCTATGAGAGGCGGCTCTCTATGTTTTTTCTAGTTCTACCGGCGAAACTACAGTGTTGATACTCTTTGATATGCTTGACTCAGGAAGTCATCTGGTGAGCAGGGGAATGAAGAGGGGAGTGTGACCCCTGTCCTGCATGAGGTGGAGGTTCATCTTAAATCGCACAAAGTGTGGATTCAGCACTGGGTGTACAAGTAGTGAAGGTTTACCCGCTATGTGCGTTTATGTTTCCTTGCTGTTCTAGGATTACACCGCTATCCCTGGAGGATTGATCTACCAGTACGCGCTGCTGTGTTTTACCTAATAGCAAAACGGTGGGGCTCAGCCTCAGCCTGCACCCTCACCTCTCCCTCCTCACCACATATCACCCTCTGCCAGCCTCAGCCAACACCCTCACCTGTCTCTCACCACCCATCACCCTCTGCCAGCCTCAGCCAACACCCTCACCTGTCTCATCACCCTCTGCCAGCACCCTTACCATCCATCACCCTCTGCCAGCCTCAGCCACCACCCTCACCTGTCCCTCCTCACCACCCATCACCCTCTGCCAGCACCTTTACGTGTCCCTTACCACCCATCACCCTCTGTCAGCCTCAGCCAACACCCTCACCTGTCTCTCACCACCCATCACCCTCTGCCAACACCCTCACCATCCATCACCCTCTGCCAGCCTCAGCCAACACCCTTACCTGTCCCTCACCACCTATCACCCTCTGCCAGCACCCTCACCAGTTTCTCCTCACCCAGCACCCTCTGCCAGTGTTTGTGTGCGCGCACGCGCACAGTCGCCGGGGGTACTTTGGGGAGATGGAGTAGCAGTAAGGGGTACTTGGTTTAAAAAAGTTGAGAAAATCTACTCTATAGGACCCAGAGCCTTCCCTCTCCTTAGGTGAGTATCTGTTTTTTGGGCTTTTTTTTAATGCTTCAGACTCACTTTAACCACTTGAGGACCCACCCTTTACCCCCCCTTAAGGACCAGCACTGTTTTTTGTGATCTGTGCTGGGTGGGCTCTGCAGCCCCCAGCACAGATCAGGGTGTATGCTGAGCGATCAGATCGCCCCCCTTTTCTCCCCCCTATGGGGATGATGTGCAGGGGGGGTCTGATCGCTCCTGCTGGCTGTATTGTTGCGGGGGGGGGCACCTCAAAGCCCCCCTCCGTGGCGAAATTCCGCTTCTCCCTCTCCTACCTTGCCCCCTGGTGATCGGGGCTGCACAGGACGCTATCCGTCCTGTGCAGCCTGTGACAGGACGTCCCCTGTCACATGGCGGCGATCCCCGGCCGCTGATTGGCCGGGGATCGCCGATCTGCCTTACGGCGCTGCTGCGCAGCAGCGCCGTACAATGTAGACGAAGGAGACATACGTCTCCTACGTTTACATTTAGTCTGCGAGCCGCAATCAGCGGCTCGCAGGCTATTCACGGAGATCCGCTCCGTGATCTGACAGGAAACGGCCGCTCGCGCGAATGGCCTTTCCTGATTAATTAGGGAGGCACCTGGCGACGCAGAACTGTGTCGCTGGTCCTCCATCTACCACTTTGCCGCCGCACGGTATGAGTGTGCGGTCGGCAAGTGGTTAAAAAATCTTGAGGTCTTTAATAAAAACAGAGTTTTACTTCAGTAGTAGAAAGACTCTGGATAGTTCTTACACCATACCATTTCCGCACTGGTCCCTCGGTCAGGGTATGTGTGTATGGTTGTACTCTGCATGTGCAAGTATAGTCTGCGCAGGCCCAGTGGAATAAAGTACTCTTGCACGGTGGAAAAAAAAACTGCACAAGCGCCTTTGTTCTACTTGGCTGCACTCACTCACACACTAAATAAACAAAGTCAGCCTGCTGGGTCCAATATGTTTAGAGGGACCCAGCGCCAGAATGGTACAGTGTATGAAGGTACAGGAAGCCTCTGTAATATCCAGATTCAGGCTTTCCACTGCCGAGGTATATCTATGGGGTTTCTTTTACATCACTTCAGGATTTCTTTAATGTACATAAAGATCACTATTTTATTGTGACACCCCACAGTGGACAGCTGTAGTGTTTTTGTAATGTAGGCAGTGGCTGATGTAAGATTGTAGTTTAACACAGAGTTAAAATCAGTTATGCAAGTATACTATATTATTTATCAAAGTCACTTACAGGGTTGATTTAAGGACACTTAGGGCCGGTTCACACGGACGGCAGGCGGCGTTGGGGCGGCCAGGAAGTCGCGTCGTCCTGTGACGTCCCGTTCGGTGGCGGCGGTACAGAGATCGTCGCGATCGGCGTTTCTCTTCCCCGCAGGGGGACATGAAGCCGCGCCGGCTAGCCGTCCCTGGACGTTGCATGCGGCTTCTAGGGACGGCCGAAACGATGCGTTAAATCGGGATCAGAACGCCGCGTTTATGCAATCGACGGTAATCGACGGTAACCGCGCAATGCTAAACGCTCCTATTCACTTGAATGGGAGAGTTTAGCCGATGGGTCCCGAACGCTTGACGGTAGACGCCGCCAAGCGTCCGTGTGAACCGGCCCTTAAAGAGGAACTCCAGTGAAAATAATGTAATAAAAAGTGCTTCATTTTTACAATAATTATGTATAAATGATTTAGTCAGTGTTTGCCCATTGTAAAATCTTTTAAATCCCTGATTTACATTCTGACATTTATCACATGGTGATATTTTTACTGCTGACAGGTGATGTATCTGCTGCTTGGTTTTTTTTGGCAGTTGTAAACAGCTGTAAACAATTCAACAAGGTTCAGACAGGAAAGTGCCAGGACCATGGTCCTCAGAGTTTCTTGTGAAAGGGGTTTCACCACAATATCAGCCATACAGAGCCCCCTGATGATCTGTTTGTGAAAAGGAATAGATTTCTCATGTAAAAGGGGGTATCAGCTACTGATTGGGATGAAGTAACAATTCTTGGTCACAGTTTCTCTTTAAGAATAAGTACGCTATGTGTACCCACTAACGGTACAATTTTCAGAGAAGAATCGAGTGTTCAGATAAATGCGATCAAAATTAAAATGTTGTAATATCTGTACTTCCTATCACAACCGATTATAAAAACATATTCTGATCGACTAAATTGTCATTGAATGATCACCATTAAAGGGGTTCTGTAGCGCATTATAAAAACAAAAAATGTCATTTGCCTGGAGCTTCTACCGGCCCCTGCAGATATCCTGTCCCGCGCCATCACTCAAGAAAGTTCCCCGCCGTGGATCACAGCCAATTATTCATCTAACTAGACGAATGTAACTGCGGCTGTGTTGCAGTGGCCCTTGCGTCCTCGCTCCTGCTCGTTTCTCTGGGAGCTTACTGCGCAGTGACATTCGTCTAGTTAGCTAAATAATTGGATGTGACCCAGGGCACGGAGGATCCTTGAGGACCGGCACGGGACAAGATGTCTGCAGGTTTCTTTTTGTTTTTATAATGCGCTACAGAACCCCTTTAAGGTGGCCATTAACAATACAATTTTTAGTGAAGGATCATATTTTCGATAAGTTCATTCAGAGTGAAAGAAAAGATCGTATTTAACCAATCCACACAACTAAAGGATCCAACTTGCAATCATATCTCCGCCATCTATGATCATATCTATGAAAAAATCCACCAAGAAAAACAATCATTTCTTTAAGGAAACAATCGTTCATGGACATGGGAGACCAGGGTTCGAATCCTGGCTAGGGTCAATACCTATTCAGTATACAGTCCCTTTTGAAAAAAGGTAATTGGTCTAGCCCTCTGACAACTTTTGAGAACATGGTTATGAACAGTGCTCCACAAAGTCACTTAGTATCTTCTTTATATCAACTACTTGTGTCAACACTTGTTCCGACTAAACTAAGTTATCAGGAATTGTGGGAAAAAGATTTAGCGAGGAGCAATGGCAAAACATCTCCACTTTAAACCATAAAGGCTCATTAAGGGCCCGTTCACACTGCACGCGTTTCCAGCCGCGTTTTGGAAACGCGTGCAGGTGGCCGACACGCAGGACATCAGACATTGCATAGAGTGCAATGTCTGATGTTCACACTGCATGCGTTCCGGACCTGTGCGGTCCGGGAACGCATGCTGCACGCAGATTTTACAAAAACGCGCGGCTGTCCCATTCACTTTTCAGTGATGGGATCAGCCAGGCAACGCATACGAACGCGGATGGCGTGCGTTCGTACGCGTTGCGGTCCGCATGCGTGGCCGTCCGCATTTTGCAGTCTGAACGGGCCCTATATGTTAATATCCAAGAACGTGGGTTCAAAATTGTGTCTAGGTGGTACAGAACCCCTTAATTACTACACAAAATGTTCCCTTGCTTCCAAATTTATGCTGGAGATGTGGTTCATCTGGAGGGGATATTCTCCACATTTTCTGGTCCTGTCCTAATATTGTTCCCTTTTGGACCGAAGTCCATCGATTGATGGAAGAGATCTTCTCCGACAAGATTGTTTTTTCTCCTAGCACTCTGCTACTTCATGACACCCAAGAATCAATCAAATCTTACAAAAAATCACGCACTATCTACCTTGTTAATGCAGCTACAGCTATGATACCTTTACATTGGAAATCACCACAGACACCCTCTAAAGGCTTGGCTGAGGAGAATCAATTCCATTGAAGCTATGGAACATTTGACACTCATGTCTCAAGACAAGATAGGCCCAGGGCCAGCGCTACCATAGAGGCAAAGGAGGCAGCTGCCCCAGGGCCCCAGAGCTTGTAGAGGCCCCCAGTGGCTACAAGAGGAAAAAAATTTCAAATCGACCTTATAGTTTTTGTGAAAATCGATTAAGGAAAAAAAATACACATTTAAAAACCAACCAACTTTAATGGTTAATAGCAAATCCACCTTAAATTCTAGAAACCCTAAATTTGCAGGATATGTTAAGGAGATCATTGGGAATAAGAGGAAAAAACAATTTTTCAAAAAGACCTTATAGTTTTTGAGGAAATCGATTTTAAAGTTTCAAAGGAAGAAAAAATGCACATTTAAAAACCAGCCGACTTTAATGGTTAATAGCAAATCCACCTTAAATTCTAGAAACCCTATATTTGCAGGGTATGTTAAGGAGATCATTGGGAATAAGAGGAAAAAACAATTTTTCAAAAAGACCTTATTGTTTTTGAGAGAATCGATTTTAAAGTTTCGAAGGAAAAAAGCATACTTTTAAATGTGGTAAATTTCACTTTTAGTACCTAACGGTAGTGTAATTTTACATGTATCAAAAGAAAGAGCAATAAATTTCCTGACGGGGTTTCCAGGGGGTCCATACGCAGCCGCATCGCTTTGGCCAGGGATCGCTATACAGCTGAAATATGGCTGTATGAAGATCCCTAGCATTTTTTTTCCTATTTTTCCAATTTTTTTTTATGTTTAGAGTGTGGGAATTTTTTTTTTAAATTATGTGGGGTCCCTCCTCCTGAAACTTTTTAACCCCTTGTCCCCCATGCAGGCTTGGGTAGCCAGAATGTGGAGCTCCGACCGATTGGGTCTTCAAACCCTGACTATACCAGCTGCAAAAAAGGTCCCTTAATGCCAATTTTTGCTCCGGGGTATTTGTTGGGGGGGGGGGGGGGGGGCAGGTTTATTTTGCCCTGGGGCCCCATTGCTGCTTAAACCGGCCCTGGATAGGCCATGTTTACAAACAAGATGGCTGCTGTCATTGTATCACAGGAAGAAATAATAATTTTCTATTAACCTCTTGACGACCAGCTAACGCCGATTGGCGTTAACTGGTCGTCTGCGGGTTTCCATGGAAACGGCCGCTCGTTCGAGCGGCCTTTCCATGTCCGTTCACGGAGGCTGTCTCCGTGAACAGCCGGAGAGCCGCCGATCGCGGCTCGCCGGCAAAATGTAAACACGCGGGGAAGAAATCCCTGCTGTTTACATCATACGGCGCTGCTGCGCAGCAGCGCCGTAAGGCAGATCGGCGATCCCCGGCCTCTGATTGGCCGGGGATTGCCGTCATTTGATAGGCTGAAGCCTATCCTACAATGCGCAGGACGGAAAACCGTCCTGCGCAGCTCAGAGAGGGAGGGAGGGGGACGGAGCGCCGAAAACGCTGCGGAGGGGGGCTTTGAAGAGCCCCCCCCGCAAAGCGCAGAGAGCCGGCGGTGATCAGACCCCCCCAGCAGGACATCCCCCTAGTGGGGAAAAAAGGGGGTAAGTCTGATCGCCCTGGCTAAAACCTGATCTGTGCTGCGGGCTGTAGAGCCTACGCAGCACAGATCAGACCGAAATCCACTGGTCGGCAAGTGGTTAAAGCTGTTTGCAGCTATATTTGCTGTGTAAACTATCTAAACTTTAGTATACCTTAACATGGGCTCTCTGGAATGAATTCCAATGCTCAGAAGAGTACAAAAAAATATGGACAGTGTATAAACTGGAGGAGACCTATGAGTCTCTTTTCCCCGTTCTTTAACTGTCCCTTCTTTTAATATATTTTTCTTATATCTCTTTTTGTATTCTCTTCCTTTTCCAGGATGGAGGGAGGGAGTAGTAAAACTTCCAATCTAGCGTTTTGCCGTATGGTTATGATGTTTCAGTTATGAGAATGTTTGATCTTATCTCTATATATAGTGATGTGTTGTACACTTTCTACTGCAAGGCTTTGCACTATGAATGTTCTTGGTTTCCTTTTTTGCTTTCATATATGCATACTGTATACATTCAGTTGTAATCTACAAATTCTTCCTAAACCGATGTTCAATGCACATGTATATTGTTCAATAATTGTTCTATTGTTTTATTGTTCAATAGTGAAAAAAAATACCTATTCAGTAAGGAGTTCAAGGCAAGACTCCCTAACACTGCAGGCTGGCCCCTGGAGCGTGCTCAGCTTAGTGGCTGTGGCTCTTGAGCCCTTTGAGTCCAGCAGGAGAAACGCGCTATACAAATGTTCGGATTATTATTATTATCAATTGGGCCCATCAGTTTAATTGCAATATAATTGTACCGTTAATGGGCTCCTTTAGAATCGTTTAGTAGGTTTGGGACATTAACGAGATTTATTTTCTGCCAATCCGATCACATTTATCTGATCACTTTGGGCAATGCAAATTTGCTAAAACAAATTGTAGCATTAGTAGGCACCTTAACACAGCAAAACAGTACAGTACAGTAGAACAGTAGGTTATGAGGATAAATCAGAATGATCCATGTAATTGAATAACAATAAAAACAGTTTATTGTTGCACATTTATATTTTTTTCCTATATAAACAAAAAAATCCTATGTAAACTTTCCCTTGATTTAAAAAAAAACAAAAAACAGTTTCCCTGACAGAACAGGATACCAGACTTATGTGAGTTATTTATAGCATTTGTCATGAATAAAATGATACCCTAAAGTAGAACCTCTGAGATTTTTATTGCTGTCTGTGAGTCTGCTGAGCGTTCTCTTCAGCCCAGAGAGAAAAAGAAGACTGACTCAGGCTGGGTTTACAGTGGCCGCTGCAACTCAACAGATTGGGTGCTGCAAGTTATTTGCTACTTGTGTCGCATACAGTGAAGCATACAATGAAAAGTATGCCTCACTGTTCCTGGTAATGTCCACATTTTGCGGTAACGCAGATGCCAGACACTGTTATATCGCAATGCAACTGCCAAACTGTGAACTTTGCATAGGTGGTGCATTGCAGATGTGCAAGCCACGGTACAAAGCGGACGTTATGCCGCCCCACAATGCACCACTTTGAATGTAACCTTACCTTAGCTCGATTGCAAGGTGAGAACTCAGCTGCGTTTGTTTTTGGTCTAATTTTCATTTTTTTTTCCATGTGCAAACACTACTGTGAAGGTCGAAGTAAGATGTTATATCATATGATTCTATCTAGGCCACCAAAATGGCAGCCTATTACTATTACCACAAGAATTTTTTATCCAGATGGTTGGAAAGATTTTCAAAGAACGCATTTCCTTCAGTCAGTGTAGGCAGCCAGTGGTATAGCTTGTTTTTAGCTGTGATCGAGCTCCATGATTAGCTTATGTCAAATAAATCTATTTTAACATACAGTACCTAGTCATGAGTCTATCCACTACAATCTTCACAGGTTTTCTGCACTTAAACAGCAGGGGTGCAATCTATGTCAGCCATGATTTCTGCTGGCATAGGTTATAGACCATGTGAATGAGTCTTTGATCTACCCTTAATTGCATAGCGAACGCCTAGCATTAAAGAACCTCACTGTATGTATCTTCATTAATAAAATAGTTATTTATAAATATAGGCATTGTTTGCCCTTTGTAAACTCGTACCTTACCTGATTTACATTCTTAGATTTATTAGAGATGCCGGCATCTACAATGCTGGCAAGGTGAATCACTGTAGAATATTTTTTTTTCAATGTGGACTGAGCAGGAATGTCTCAGGATCTTCAGGAGTGTTCTGGGGGAGAAGGCTGCATGACATCATAGCCTACGAAGGCGTGATTCCATGCCAATAGGTAGATTAATAGATACAAGACGCATGTCTGATGCAGAAACCAGAATAATTAGGGTACAAAATGAGTACCCTAAATAATTTATTACGTTCTACTATATTTTATTACGGTACCGCTTTAATCTACAGAGAGTGTGTCCCAAACACGACCACAAAGAGCATTAAAGACTTGGCATCTGACGTTCAGGAAATACTTTTGAAAACAAAGAAAACCCTGAGAATCCCCATTGAGGAGATGGACTAGTCTAAAAGCTGTTGGTTCTATCAGATTTTAACTGCTGCTTAATTTTTTCGCTATAGTGGTCCCTTAACCAGTGTTCCCCAACCCAGTCCTCAACGTCCACCAACAGTGCATGTTTTGTGGAAATCCACAGAGGTAGTTAATCACCTCTGCTGAGACACTAATTACCTCACCTGTGCATGTTTTTTTTCTGCAAAACATGTAGTGTTGGTGGGCCTTCAGGACAAGGTTGGGGAACTGTGCTTTAAATAACCTTTTTATGTTTCAGTTGAAAACATTTGGGGTTGATTTGGTAATACTGAGGAACACTGGAGAACATAGCAAGCCTGGACTGTGTTTTAAAAAGTGTCTGGTATTTGGTAGCAAACTTGAGCTACGCACTTGTGTCATAGCAGAATATAGTGAGTTTGTGCTGTATCACCTGCATACACACAACCACAACAAGAACTTATCTTTAGTAAACCCAAAATAGTCTGAATAGTTAAAAGAGCATTTTTTTTCCTGTGAGTGTGTGTACAAGACTACAGACCCACAACCACTCATTCATATCTAAGAAACTGTTCTATGTTCTGATATGACGCCAGGAAAGTTTGCAAGCTTTTATTTCCTAACGACAGACAGTTAAAAAAAACATAATCCTGTCTAGGTTTGCTGGATTTCTAATGTTCTTCAGTAGGGATGGTCAGTGAGATGTAAGTAGAGTGAGTGGATGCAGGATTATGCAAATTTATGCATTTTTTTAAAAAAACTAATCGAAACCCCACCAAAGAATTTAAATTTTCCATTTTCGAGCTGCACATATTTGCATAATCCTGCATCAAGTGGAATTAAGCCTGGTACACACATTCAATTTTGATTGGCCAATTTTACCACTTTGATGTAGTATTAGAGCCTACCTACACACTCTGTTCATAGTATTCACAATCTGTTGACCCTCATGCTACATGGAGGTGGTAAAACTGGTCATTGATTGGCCAATCAAAATTGGATGTGTGTATGCATCCTTATTTGCATCTCACTGACCATCCCAATCGCCAGGGGCGTAGCAATAGGGGTTGCAGAGGTAGCGACCGCATCGGGCCCTTGGGCCAGAGGGGCCCCTAAGGGCCCTCCCACCACTACAGTATTAGCTCTCTATTGGTCCTGTGCTCATAATCATTAACAAACTGTTCCCCATCCCCTTGCACCTCTGACACTGTAGATGCCATTGGCAGGTTTTTGTGCGCCGTATCAATTGTTATGTATAGAGTGCTTGGGGGGCCCCATTGTAAAAACTTGCATCGGGGCCCACAGCTCCTTAGCTACGCCACTGCCAATCGCCATTAACTCTGTGCACTAACAGAGCCCGCCCACTGCACTCAATTCAGAATAATGCTTCCTGAATCTCAAACAACAGAACTGTCTTTCACTTCCCTTACATGAGAACTGTGGCTTTACCTCCTCCCTTTACAGTGCAGTTTCTAGGTTAAATTTCTCCCAGGGCAAGTGTCT
Organism: Hyperolius riggenbachi; assembly: GCF_040937935.1. Lineage (NCBI taxonomy): Eukaryota > Metazoa > Chordata > Amphibia > Anura > Hyperoliidae > Hyperolius > Hyperolius riggenbachi. Next base: position 130,186,416 of record NC_090653.1, on the reverse strand, counting down.
AAAAAATGCGCCCTCCCCCCCCCCCCCCCCTCCCCAAATCCAAAGCTGCTAAATGAAATCTTGTCAGAAGGCTACTTGTAACCAACTCACCAACTTTTTTTATTTTTCTTATGCTCAACATAAGGTTTATTGAAAGCAAAGAAAAATCAAAGTACAACACTGCGCTAAAAGCCCAAGCGTGAGGTGGGCTACCTGGCGGCCTGCCAGTGTTGCCAACCTTTCACGTTATTTTTTACTGACAAATACCTAAAAATTTACTGACAAAATTTCCCCACTAAATGCACATAAGAGACAGCGTTTCACCAGTAAATGCACGTAATGACAGACAGCCTTTCATCAGTAAATGCACATAATGAGAGACAGCTTTTCACCAGTAAATGCACATAATAAGAGACCGCTTTTCACCAGTAAATGCACATAATAAGAGACCGCTTTTCACCAGTAAATGCACATAATAAGAAACCGCTTTTCACCAGTAAATGCACATAATAAGAGACAGCTTTTCACCAGTAAATGCACATAATCACAAACAGCCAGTGTCCCCAGTATATGTAGCCAGCCTGGACCCCCTTTAGGTAGTGAGTGGCAGGGACCCCTTTAGGTAGTGAGTGACAGGGACCCCTTTAGGTAGTGAGTGACAGGGAGCCCTTTAGGTAGTGACAGGGAGCCCTTTAGGTAGTGAGTGACAGGGACCCCTTTAGGTAGTGAGTGAGAGGGAGCCCTTTAGGCAGTGAGTGACAGGGACCCCTTTAGGCAGTGAGTGACAGGGGCCGCGTTTAGGTAGCGAGTGACAGGGACTCCCTTTAGGTGCCACTTGGGGGGGGGTCTCTAGCTAAGGGAGGTTTGCCTGGCTGTCAGTGCCACTGTCTGTAACCACCACTGAGTGGGGGGGGGGGGTCTCTGACTGAGGGGTCTCGGGTGGTAGTTACCACTGGCCCCCTCAGCCAGACCCCCACTCAGTGCAGGTTACAGTGGCACTGACAGGCGAACAGACCTCCTTTAACTAGAGAGGCCCCCCCTAATTGGCACTTGCAGGTCCTCCAACACCCCCTCAGCCAAAGAGACCCCCCCCTGCCCCCCAATAGTAATTGTAGCAGCCACCCTAGCACCCTAGGGCCCTGACGCCTCAGCAAGATCAGGGAGTTCATTATTTATTTAAAATAATACAGCAGCCGGGCAGAGAGCGCCCACCCCTACCTCTCCCCCCTCCCAGGCAGAGGCAAAGTCAGGTGACAGACAGCGCAGCAGGCCACTTACTGTCTCTGTGACCACCTGCTGAAGAGGCACTGATCCAGGGGGAAAGCACGCATCGCCGTGACGACAGCCTCCTCCATCGGCGCTCTGCCTGGCCTGCAATACCACTAGACGTGAAGTGTCATCATGCATGGCAGTGATGTCAGGGCAGAAGGAGAATGCCACAGGACGCCCAGGAGGAGTGTGGGTAGGATGGTGATGATCGCGCTAGCATACTATCATTCGCCTTTACCGCGCATCACCTGTCCTGCTCACTCAGCGGCTCCCGCGGACGCAGTCAGTGTCTTCTTGCCGGTGCCCCCCTTCCTGTCCTGTCAGTCTGCGCTCAGTGCGGTCGCCCGGCCTGCACGGTGCAAAAAACGGCCCTGTCCCTTTACTTGGCTTTTGTGTTTGTACATTTTATGTTAAAAAGTACCTTTAAAAAAACAGAAAATTCATGTGAACTACCATAATCTGCACAGAAATAATACAATATTCTGTTTGTCAAGCAGAGGTGAGACCGCTTTATGTACAAATCAATTTTTTAAGCTGAACTTTTTTGCTTTCACTGTAATTTTGTGAAAATAAAGGTTATCTTATAACTACACCCATCACAAGCACGTGTTGAGCACATAGTAAAAAAAATAAATAATTGGTAGGTACCCTCCGTAAAATCTGCATGTCAAAATAGTTACAGAGAATATATAAAATACATAGTATGAGTTTTCATGGAAAAACCTGTGCAATGATCATATAGGGCCCTTTCACACTATGTAATTTGCATTGCGATGAGATCACCAGGCAACGGAGTTAAAAAGTTTCACCCTGCGGTAACATTGCAGTGCGACCATAGAGTATAGCATATAGTACAATGAAAATACGTCACACTGTCACTGCAAATGCACATGTTACCCAGTTAACGCACAGCATGTTGTGCTTTCCTGCGTCAGTACCCACCGCACCACGCTGCACTACATGTAATGTGAAAGAATATCATTGCATTGTCCGATGCACTGCAACGCAATAGCCTAAGCATGAAAGGGTCCTCAATGTAAATATTGTTGTCCCTGTCACTTAAAGGAAATCAGAGGTGAGAGACATATGGAGGCTGACAATTGTATTTACTTTTAAACAATGCTCATTGCCGGCTGTCCTGCTGATCCACTGCCTCTTAATACTTTTAGCCATAGACCCTGAACAAGCACACAGACTAGATGTTTCTGCCAAAAATCTGACAAGATTAGCTGCATGCTTCTTTCAGGACAGCCAGGCAAAAGGTATTGTTTAAAAGGAAAGAAATATGGCAACCTCCATTTGTCACCTCAGGTTCCCTGTAGGCCCTGTTCACAGTAGTCAGTTGCGTTGCAGAATAATTGTGCATGTCAACTCACTGCCCATACAACTGTATGGGCTTGTTCACAGTACTGCGCTGTAACAGATCACATGATTCTAACTCTCTGCATGCAGGCTTTGTATTAAAGTCTTTGTCGAGTCTCCATTGCAGTTCACAGTCATTATGCAACTGACCACTGTGAAGTTAGCCTTAAACTCCAGTATCTTCTATCTTTATATCTCAGTTAACTCTGATCATACTTAAGTATAGTTTTGGGGGACAACCTCTCACCCCCCCCCGCCCACCACCACTTCACAGTTTTGTCCATGCTGTAAACCTTTCATAATACCTTAATTTCACTGAAAAGGTAGTCTCATGACTACTCTGGTATCGTCAGACTCCTCTGCAGTAGGGATCATTGATAAAGCCATGAATACAGTGATCATGAGACTACCTTTTCTTCTGCAAAATTAACTTTTACAAATATGTGTTATTATTTTATTTTTATAGAGCCTTCAGTACTGGATTTGGGGATGGTGTCACCCAGGCTACTTTTTGTTTGTACCTAGAAAAGCTGAATTCTTCATATTCTGCAGTTACTTGGCACTCCCTCTCTTCAGAGAGGTAGTATGGCCATGTTATTACATAAAACTGTTACTATTTAGTCTAAAAAAAATACTCTGGGCCATGTTTAGTCCTGGAGCAGACCTGTAAGGATTTCACACTAACTTTGCTTTGCAACATACAATATCATTGCATTGCAACACGATGATATTATATTCTACAGGGCTTTTACATCTAGTGTGGTAGTGCTGTGCATTGACAGTGGGAGTAAGGCATGCATTTATTGTACAGTGTGCCTCACTGTATGATCGCACTGCAACACTTCCACACAGTGTGTTTTTCGGCTTTGTTGCATTGCGATTAGATGGCAACACAACACAGTTTGAACACAGTGTGAAAGGACCCTTAATGGTGTAGCCATATGAAATCATAGCGGGTGCGTATCTTTAATTGACAAGGTACCAAATGTAGCAATTTCCAGCAGGGGATGTTATTATGGGATGGGACACCAAGAAAGTTTCTGAAAGCTCCCTAGAATACAACTGCAAAGTTATATTTACATTTTAACAATTTTCATTATTCCTTGTTATCCTCTAATAATGAACATTGTCCAGTTACCATGTAATAATATTATTTTGCATTTCTGAAACTATTATGCTTGCAGTATGCTGACAGTTACCATTTCTTCAGGAATCCATACGCACTTTTAAACAAGTTCCTGAGAGGTGCTACCGCCATTGTCATTTTACCAATATGATCAGTTTCATCATAGAACAGTGGAGCAACACTCCTGTTAGTGGGGATATGACGATTATTGTTGTTATTCATTGTTGCTGATGTACCAGTTTCCTCTTCTTCAGGAGCCCCCAAGAGTACCAAAAGTTTGCTGTCAGCACCAGCCCGAAGATACTGCCAAGCTTTCCGGCCATTATGGTCCCGAATATGGACATCTGCATTGAAGGCTCCAACCAACACTTTAATGACCATAGCGTGTCCCTGAAGAGCTGCAATATGTAGTGGAGTGAGGCCACCACTGGCCCGAGAATTTATATCCAAAAGGTAGCCACTTGCATTGGAAAAATCCATAAGTCGTATAAGGTCCTCATGATGACCATGTTTGGCTAACCAATGAATCAGGGAGTAACCAGTCACAAAGTCTCTCCTATAAAGCAAGCTAGGATCCTCCTGTAAAGTCTCCTGTACCTCATCAAAGTTTCCTTCTGCAACCATAAGCATCCATGCATGTTCAACTGGGTCAAGTACTATGCCACTTTCCCCAAAATCCTGCTGCTGATCTTGGTCATCTGCAGAATCCAAACCAGCTGCTGCGAACCAGGCTCCCACCAAAGGAAGAGATCCTGTTGTGCTCCACAGACTTCCTCTCATACCTCTTTTTCTCTTGCTGATTGTAGCAGGTGATGGAGTCCTGCTTAGACTTTCCACTCTCCTCACACTTCTTGAGTCCCGCATTTTGCAAGACTGCAACGCAGCGTCTCCCTGTTCACATTGGTTAAGCTCTTTTGAACTGTTGTTTCGTGGCAGTTTAAACTTCCCCATTAATTTATTTGTGCCTTTCCAACCTGAAAGCTTAGGTTCCATCCCAGCATTCATTGTCTTCAAAGTTCTCCACGTTTTGTTCAGTAGCAGTCATTTATTCGTAAGTAGTACATGATCTTAACTTAAGCTGCCACCTGCTTCAGAGTCAGCTGGCAAACAAAGACATGAGGGCTGGTGTTACAGGCTGCTTCCTCTTTCTGTGGGTAACAAAAATGTGTCATGGGTTGCTTCCTGAATCTGAGAAATAAAAGTTGGAACAGCCCTGTTACTCAATGACAATGTCAACCATACACAGAACTCTTGTCTCTAATAGCATAAAAACATTTAATCAGGCATTTTATGTAACCAAGAACTGCCAAGACTCGGGCATGCAAATCAGTTTACACAGATAACTGGGTGCCAAAGGGTTCTTGCCAAGCAAAGGTGAAAGTAAGTCCTTAAAGTGTACTTGAAACATTACAAACACCAGAATTTATTCTTACCTGAAGCTTCCTCCAGCCCCTGTAGTCTGTGGGCTCTCTTGTTGTGCATCCGGTCACATCAGTTCTCCTGCAGTCACCCCTGGTTGTCCATCTTCTTGGTCGCGCCTCCTTGGCCTGGAGCGTTCTGTGCCTGTACAGTTACAAGCCTTAACTAACTGTGTAGGCAAAGAAGGTTCCAGACAACAGGAGCCTGACTACTGGGACTGACTGTGGGAGAACAGGTGGGAGCACACCAAGGGAAGTGATGGAACAAAAAGGAGGTTATAGAGAGGTGTGTGGAGCAGTGCAAAGGGTTACTCCTCCTCCATTGCACCATTCTGCTGCAAAAGGCCCCATTACTTCCACAACTCAGACAACTTGGGCATGTGCAGTAGGTCCTTTCCCCCTTTTATAATGCTCCAGAAGTCCATTTCTTCTTTGCTTGTTAACGTACATGTGCGCAGCCGCAAACTTCTCTCAAGAAGGATGTGAAAAAAGCCTCTGGAGGATGGAGCGACTTCACCCTACCAAGGTAAGTATCTGACTTGTGTTTGTAAAAGTCACAGGTTTACTTAAGGAGAATGTGCAGAGATTTACCTGCAAGCTAAATGTGAAGCATAACTTAGTTATTTGCACCCTGATTCAGTTATCTTTTCCCCTGAGTTTTCTCCCATGAGATATTTTCATCTAACCTGCAAAATAACTGTTCAGCACCTAGCAAGTGCAAAAGCACAAAAAAAAAATAATAGGTAAGTAAAGTAATACAGAACTTATTTGAGTGTTTCCTTGATTATCATTAGGTAAAATTGTATGTTATTTTTAAGGTGAGAAAATATCTCCTTGTGAGAATTTGAAACATCAGGAGTAACAAAGTAACAAAAGGCAATTGAATCAGGGCCCTGGTCCCATATGCAATTAAATGTTTTTCTCCTAGGAGATGATTTTCATTTTCTCTTAAAATAACTTTGAAGCATTTAGCAATTAAAAAAACGTACTATCAAAATTATTTGGAGTATTTTCTTGCTTGCTGGTGGTTTTATGAGGGCCAGTTCACACTCAAAGCGCAAATCGCGCGATTTGTGGTTTGATTCCTGTTCAATAGTACAATAACACAACGCAATGCCCCCTTCCCCAAAGCGGGTTTGCGTTTGATTTGCGGGTTTGCGTTTGATTCGAAAACGCTGCAGTGAGAATAATCCCATAGGGATACATTAGTAGCAGCGCTTTGCTCATCGTCGGCGATCAGCAAAGCCCTGAAAAGCGCTTGAGTATGAATCAGCCCTGACAAGGGCCCATATGCAATAAGAGTTTTTTCCTAAGTGATATTTTCAAACTTGTTGATAAAATGCTCTTTAAATCGCCAGCAAGCAAGAAAATACTTGAAATCGTTTTGATAGTTCTTTTCCACCTAATTGTTGGTACTTTTCCAATTGCAAACTGCTGAAAAGTTATTCTAAATAGAAGATGAAAAAAATTATCTCCTAAGAGAAAATTCAGGAGAAAAAGTGAGTTGCATATGGGCCCTGGTATGATAACATTCTGCAAACAATCACAAGTAACAGCACAATACAAAATGTGTTTGTGAATGAGAGCCCAAATACTGCATCTGTATTCTTCAGTCCCTGACAAATAAGTACTTTAAATACACAGAAGTACATGCTGAGACTCCATTACAATGAGCTTGGGCTCTGTCTTAATAGTAGAAGCAGTCCTATGCCTCAAGAAATGCAGAATTACACTAGTAAAAATCCATCATCGCAACTATTTGGTGTCTGTTTATAACAAAATAGCCAGCCTTGACATAATCCTTACTATTATTTGTATATGTTCTCGTTACGATAAGTCTACAACAAACATTAGCTCATATAACTATGCTACAATCACAGTACAGTAAACAGCGCAACACACATGCAATATACATACAAATTTCCATATGTAAGGAAGGTGAGAGTGATCAGGACAGCGGTGTTCCCAACCTGTGGTCTGGATAATGTCCACAGTCACACCCTTCTGTCTTTAAACGATTCCTTCCGCCTTCCTGTAAAGTTTGCCAAATGTTACTTACAGAAATAAGCAGTTTTCTGAGCAGTGACCTCTGCACCTGAAACAGGTTTGACTTGCTGACAGGCAAAGAAGCAATCTCAGAATCAGACTTCATCAGAAGGGAAAGCACAAAGGGACAGACGGAGGAAGAGAGGGGAATAACATGTATCCACAACAGAGAGGTCACATGTGAAGGACCTTAGTGTAATGACTAACTTCCTTTATGAGTCCTTAGAGGAAAGAGGCACCCTTGTAAATAGCTGCATCATGGATTATTGCAAAACTGCAGCTTGCGATACAGCTTTCACTTCGTATTGCGTAGTCTGTTCATACACATAATATAGTTTGTGCCTCAAGGGACTGGAAATTATAATAAAAATAGATACATTGCTTAGATAAACACTTCTTAATCTAATTACAAATAGCTGTACATTATAAAGATGCAGTTGCAGCTATGGAAATCTCAGGAAGCAACAATGGGCGGTAGATTGTCTAATGGGGGATATAGCTATATTTCTGGAGTCTATAGAGGCAAGTGATACTTGATGGGTCTACTAGGTTCACATGGTTATACTGGGGGTCTAATGGGGGCACATAGGTATACTGAAAGGTCTGCTGAGGGGCATAGCTCTGTTGTAGAGTTTATTGTGGGCATGGCTGTACTGGAAGGTTTATTGCAGGGTCTGTTGGGGCACATGACTATACTGGGGGATTATAAGGGGCAGATGGGTCCTGAGGAGATATTGGAGACACAAGGCTATGCTGGGGGGACAACCTGCGGGCATGTTTACCCTATCTTGGTAGTTGCTAGACATACTACCTAATTGTGTTATTTTGGGGTACTTGCTGGACAACTGTGTTCTTCTAGTAACATGGTACCAAATTGTGTTATTTGAGAGACAAGCTGCCTACCTATGTTATTTATTTAGGGGAAGGGGGCATGCTGTCTTATTGTGTTATTTGGAGAACAAAATAAATAGAAATGTATGTGTGTAGTAAAATACCTACCTGTGAATCGTATTACCGTAGATGCTGCATTACTAATTTTGTCCAGACACCCTGAGGCCCCTTTTACACACAGGCACTTTTTTTTTGCATTGTTACCCTTTCTTTCTTTCTTTTTTAACAAATCATTTTATTGATGATTTTAAACAAGAAAAACATGGCCACAGGCCAACATACATGAACATAAACATAATAGAGTGTACATACAGTTGGAAGCTAGCAAAACATTTGTTGTCTGGCTTATGCAATAAAGCAGCTGATCATCTTAACAGTTGTGACAAGCATAAGTACCAAAGAGTGTCTAAAAGATAATTCATCCTGGCGACCATTCTTCAGCTGGTACAGGTTGGAACAGAATTGCTGCTTCACATAGGTTAAGTTAGGATATAATGATTAAACGATAGAAGAAGTGTAAGAAGGAAAAGGGAAAGGAAGGAAAGAAGAAGGAAGGAACTGGATCGCACCCCTACCCCACCCCCCTCCCAATTGTTACCCTTTCTGCACACCAGGTAACGCAACAGCAAAGAAAGTGTATGGGGCCCAGTACACTTTCCATGTCGCGTGGCGCAGGAAGTAGAGATGCCACAAAGTCAACAGTTTCATTACTGTGCGACTTCCGTAGCGACACAGTGGAAGCGGGATGTCAATGCATGATGCAGAAATTTTAAATTTGTTGGCAGCGGCAGAACAACGCAAATATGTTGGGGAACCTGGGAATCCCAGTGATGTACTTCCTGTCCAGGAGGGAGGGTCATCGATATGCATATGACCTTACCAGCCACATTGTGCCGCAGGGTCCTATGAATCGCTTTTTTGGCATTGCCGTGTGATGTGAGTGTGGTGGCGCATCGCACTGCAATGCTTGCTACAGATGTAAAACCGGCCTGTTGGTTCATGACAGCCTGCTGAAGTTCACATTCCTTTGTCACCTTTCTGTCACCCTCTCACTGGTCCGTAAATGAGCAATAGAGTTGCTTGTGGGTATCAGAGGAAACACTAATGAGCAGCACGCTGATGAAATCCTGCCTTTGCTTTTCCTTATATTCCTGGAAGGCCTAGTGTACTCAGCAAAACTCAAACCAATAAAGTGGAAACACAGCCTATAAATGTTCCCCTCCCATTCTTCCAATCTTCAAAACTATGAAACACACAACCTATAAAATTGTTTATTCTCTTTGTTTGGGCGTTTAAAATGCTTGCAGACTAAATATAGTAATATTTATGAGGTAAATTTAACAATTATTTAATGTCCTTTACGACACACAATGTTTGAACCCAACTAAGTAAGCAGAATGGATAAGATTACCTTGGTAGCATTATTAACAATAGACTATTATTATTTTAACTTCAATTTAATGTTATTATTTTATTATTATTTTTACTTTATTAATTAGGTTTTCATTTGCATATAACTTACAGCCATTTCACAGAATTACTAACAGACAATAGCGTTAGGCTGAGGTAAACGTGAATGTGAGGAGGTGATTCTAGAGGAGGACAACAGAAGATCATGTGCAGATCTGAGATTGTGATTGGGTTGGTATCTGGAAATTAGTGAGGATATGTACCGGGGAGAGATGTTGTGAAAAGCTTTGTAGGTTAGGGAAGAGTTCATATGAGATATTATAATAAATCCTCAGTGAAGATTCCAGAAAGAATCATTTCTAGAACGTAAATAAACTATAATAAGAAATATTTTGTGACAGTGGCGTAGTGTAACGATTGGTGTCAGTAACACAGATTTTTCTGATTATTGGTGATCTGCAGTATCACCAATAATACAGATGCTATACCTGATTATGTGGTGATCTGCAGAATCACGAATAATACTAGTATAGCTAGACACAGGACACCCAATGTGATATAGTGTTTTGTGCAACAGTAATGGGAGAGATTATCTCCCGAGAAGCGGGAGATGCAGACACTACTGCAGCCAAGGATTCCCTGAGGGGCAGGGAATCAGGCTGTACTGCAGCCAGTAGACCTTGGAGAGATAGAGACCCACTGACTGTGCTGCACGATGGTCTCCAGAGGAGCTGGTGACCATAGGCTTGATAGCAGCTAGTAACCACCTGAAGGGCAGGTGGCACAGGTGTACAGTAAGGCTGATCACCCAGGAGCTAGGTGACAGCCAGAAAGGTCAGACAAGCCAGGTCAGCAACATACGGACAGACAAAGTACAGAAGCGGAAGACTGATTCGGTATCCAGGTACAGGCAAGGTTGGCAACAGATAATCAGATGGGCGAAAGTACCGAATCAGAGAACAGGAGAGTAGTCAGGAAAGCCAAAGGTCATAACAGGTAACAGAAATATCTCTCAACCCTAGTCTCCGGTGTGAGGTCCTTGGTCTCAACACCTGGGATCTAGTCTAACAGATGATAGTAACAATATAACAATTCCCTAGTCTTAGGTGTGAGGTCCTTGGTCTCAACACCTGGGAACTAGTCTAACAGATGATAGTAACAATATAGCAATTCCCTAGTCTTAGGTGTGAGGTCCTTGGTCTCAACACCTGGGAACTAGTCTAACAGATGATAGTAACAATAGCAAGCAATAGTACTTTAAAGCTATCAATGGAATCTGACTCAGTGTGAATTCCCAGCTCCGGCTGGTTTTAACACACTGTAGCAGCACCCTTCTAGCAGCATAAAGGTCCTGTCACCTGGCGCGCGCGCGCGTAGCTCTCCATCTGTGTGCACTAGAAGGACCAGGCAAGGCAGCCTAACGCTGCTGCGTGGCAGCAGCCGCCGGTTGGGACGTGGAGAAAGCCGCCATGCCGCTTGCCCATGCGGCGGCACCTCCGCTATTCATTACACATAAGTAGGGGATTTGACATCCGTTGCTGATTATTTACAGACACGCTGTAAAAAAAACCCCATCAATTTTTTTGATGGGAGGGTTGACAGGTCGCTGCAAATTTCAGGGGATTTTTGGAGAAAAAAAGTCATCAAGATGTGGATGGAGCTAACCATTATGAGCCTCTGTACTCTATACAGTAATGCAGAAAATGTCAGTGCTATATAAATACATAATAATAATATTGTAGGACATTAGACTAAGGCTATTGAATTATTAGATTGGGAGCTCCTCTGAGGACAGTCAGTGACATGGCTATGTACCCTGTAAACAATCATCAAGGGGTGAGCAGCACAAACCAACTTTTAATGCAATTTTTTTGCAAAGTATGCACGCAGCAGTGGAGACCCTCTGTATGTTATATATTTCCTGTGGGGATTGGGGTCTCCACTGCTGCGTGCATACTTTGCAAAAAAATTGCATTAAAAGTTGGTTTGTGCTGCTCACCCCTTGATGATTGATTATAATTTTCCCCTGTGAGCCTGCATAACCACGCCCACCTCTAGCACAGTTAAACATATAAATGAGTGCATTGCACATGTCCAGAGAGTTCGTTTGGTAGCTAGTGAAAGGTGAGGTGTTTTTAATTTCCTTTTTTTTCCCATTTAGTTGACTCTTGGGTTTTTGGATTAGTTCCCACTAGACTGCTGATAAAAACTAGCATTGTATGGTTAGAGTAGGACTCACCAGATCGGGGACACTTTGGCGCAGTTGGTGAGCTTAAACGCGTTAAAGCGTAACCAAGAGCCCCTGTCATTGTTTTCCTGTTGTGTGCTGCAGCCCCTCTGTATGTTATATATTTCCTGTGGGGATTGGGGTCTCCACTGCTGCGTGCATACTTTGCAAAAAAATTGCATTAAAAGTTGGTTTGTGCTGCTCACCCCTTGATGATTGATTATAATTTTCCCCTGTGAGCCTGCATAACCACGCCCACCTCTAGCACAGTTAAACATATAAATGAGTGCATTGCACATGTCCAGAGAGTTCGTTTGGTAGCTAGTGAAAGGTGAGGTGTTTTTAATTTCCTTTTTTTTCCCATTTAGTTGACTCTTGGGTTTTTGGATTAGTTCCCACTAGACTGCTGATAAAAACTAGCATTGTATGGTTAGAGTAGGACTCACCAGATCGGGGACACTTTGGCGCAGTTGGTGAGCTTAAACGCGTTAAAGCGTAACTGTAACGATCGGTGGGCGCAGAGAGTATCTGATTACCGGTGATCTGCAGTATCACCGGAAATACAGATATATACCAGATTATAAGTGATCTGCAGTCTCACCGATAATCCGATATACAAACTAACCTCTGTTCACCTGAGTAGAGTGTAGTGTTTTGTGTAACTGTAACACTTAGAGGACAAGGCCTCAATGCAGCAAGGAGTACTGCACAGATTCCTTCCGCAGACCTGAGCTCTCCAAGACGGGAGGAGTCAGACTGACAGTAGGAAGGTATATCTGAAAGTGACCCTCAGGAGGAAGGATCGCTAACAGAGCGAGGAACCGCCTCTAACGGTAAGGTCGGTTCTCGAGGTCGGACAAGCCAGGTCGTAAACACACAGACAGATAAAGTACAAGATCAGCAGACAAAGGCAGAGTCAAAGTACAGGCAGGGTTCGGCAACGGGGTATCAGATATATCGGGGTACAAAATCAGGAGGCAGAAAGGTAGTCAAGGCAGGCAAAAGTCATAACAGATAATCACAATCAAACTAGTACTTTAGCTATCAACAGAATCTAGCTAAGTGTAGGATTACAGCTCCAGCTGGTCCCGGCACACTTGCGGATCTGACTACGGATCTGGGTGCTCCCACGTGTGTGATCGCACGCCAGACAAAGAGCAAGTGAACAACCAGCAGTATATATACTCTAGGACCTTTCCAGGACCTCCCTAATTGCTGGTCCAATGGGAGCAGTGGAATTTGTCAGCTGACCCAGCTGGTCAGCCGACTCCCTTCTAACAGCTATTTAAACTCTGCCTCTGTGCTCGCGCGCGTGTAAGTCTGAATCTTGGTGGACTATCAGTCCCAGCCACACCAGTACTGTCTTGCAATGTATCCAGTGAACTGAGTGCGGGAGCCGCCTCCAATGCGGATTCCGCCGCTCTGCCTAAGCGGCATGCGGCGTTTTTTCCGCGTTGTGACGCCATGCTGGACGCGGAAACAGCCGCCTCGCCTTGAGAGACAGCGGCTTTTCCGCGTTTCATCACAGTACCCCCCTCCCGAGGAGTGGACTCCGGACAACTCCTACCAGGCTTCTCGGGGTGTAAAGCATGAAACTCTTTCCTCAACTCATCCGCATGCATGCGAGTCCCCGGTACCCACTGTCTCTCCTCAATGCCATATCCCTTCCAGTGTACCAGATACTGTACCGAGTTCTGGACAATGCGAGAGTCCAAAATTTTCTCTACTTCGAACTCAGGATGACTATCCACCAGGACAGGAGGAGGAGGAGTAGGGCCCACATGGACTGCTGGTTTGAGCAGGGATACGTGAAATGATCTCACCCCACGCATGCTGGCGGGGAGATCAACGGTATAAGTGACGTTGTTGATCTTTTTGGTCACAGAAAACGGACCCACAAACCTGGGGCCCAGTTTGGCAGAAGGCTGCTTCAGGGTCAAGTGACGTGTGGACACCCAGACTAAATCCCCTGGCTGAAACTTCCATTCCATGGAACGTCTCTTGTCCGCTTGACCCTTTTGACTTTGGAACGCTTTCTGCAAATTATCTCTAACAATTCCCCAATTGTCCCTGAGTGACCTCTGCCAATCCTCCAGCGCTGGGAATGGAGAAGAGGCAACTGGCAAAGGGGAGAACTTGGGCGACCTCCCTGTCACAATCTGGAACGGGGAAAAACCAGAAGAAGAACTCTTTAAATTATTCTGCGCAAATTCTGCAAAAGCCAGAAACTTCACCCAGTCATTCTGTGCCTCCGCAACGTAACATCTTAAAAACTGTTCTAAAGACTGATTAATTCGTTCAGTCTGCCCATTCGTCTGTGGGTGGTAGCCTGACGAGAAAGACAGCTTCATGCCCATTTGGTGGCAGAATGCCCTCCAGAATTTAGAGATAAATTGGACTCCCCGATCGGACACAATGTTCTCCGGAATGCCGTGCAGCCGGAAAATGTGGACGATGAATAGGTCAGCCAATTCTTGGGCCGAGGGGAGTCCTTTCAAAGGCACGAAATGGGCCATTTTGCTGAAGCGGTCGACTACCACCCAAATGACCGACATGCCTTCAGACCTGGGGAGCTCACCCACAAAATCCATGGACAAGTGGGTCTATGGTTCACTCGGGGCGGGCAAAGGCTGTAAGGTACCGACAGGTGCCTGCCGGGAGGGTTTACTTTTGGCACATACCGCACATTCCCTGACATATTCCTTGCAGTCTGTTGCCATAGAAGGCCACCAAGCACACCTGGCAATCAGATCCTGCGTTCTGGCAGCACCAGGGTGACCAGCACTCTTATGGGCGTGAAACATTTGTAAGACCTGTAGACGAAAAAACAGTGGGATAAACAAAACCCCCTCCGGTTTCCCCTCAGGGACATCCTGCTGAAAGGGACCCAAAACCTTTGTCCAATCCTCCCAGGTCTCTGTGGCTGCTAACACCAGCCTCTGCGGGATGATGGACTCAGGAGCGGGGGGCTGTGCTGTCTCTAATTCGAAACATCTGGACAGGGCATCTGCCTTGATGTTTTTGCTGCCTGGAGTGTATGTGATAATAAATCTGAACCTCGTAAAAAATAACGACCAACGGGCCTGTCGGGGACTTAGTCTCTTAGCCCCCTCGATGTATTCCAGATTCTTGTGATCAGTATACACCGTGATCGTGTGTTCTGCCCCTTCTAACCAGTGGCGCCATTCTTCAAATGCCAATTTAATGGCCAGAAGTTCCCGGTTGCCTATGTCGTAGTTTTTCTCTGCCGGTGAAAACCTCCGAGAGAAATAGGCACACGGGTGCAACCTCCCCTGCAGCCCAGAGCGTTGAGACAGCACAGCCCCTACTCCAACTTCTGAGGCATCAACCTCCACAATGAATGGGTAAGAGGTGTCTACGTGTCTCAATATGGGTGCAGAGCAAAACAATTTTTTCAAGTGAGAAAAAGCTGCCACAGCCTCAGGAGACCAGTGGTTGGTATCTGCCCCCTTTTTTGTGAGACTGGTAAGAGGGGCAATTATCGTGGAGTATCCCTTTATGAACCTCCTATAGTAATTCGCAAAACCTAAAAATCTTTGCAGGGGCTTCAACCCCACTGGCTGTGGCCATTCCAGGACAGCTGTGACCTTGGCAGGATCCATTGACAGGCCTGAGGTGGAGATCACATACCCTAAAAATGTGACAGTGGTCACCTCGAAAATACATTTCTCCACCTTGGCATACAGCATATTTTGCCTCAATTTGTCCAACACAAATTTAACGTGGACCCTGTGCTCGGGGAGGTTGTTGGAATAGATTAGTATATCGTCAAGGTATACTAGTACAAATCTACCCAACACCTCCCTGAATACCTCGTTGATTAATTCTTGAAAGACGGCTGGCGCATTGCACAACCCGAAGGGCATCACTAAGTACTCGTAATGCCCGTCGGGAGTGTTGAAGGCCGTCTTCCATTCATCACCCTTTCTAATGCGGACCAGGTTGTATGCACCCCTCAGATCTAATTTTGAAAAGATCTTAGCGTTCGTGACTTGCGTAAATAAATCGTCTATCAATGGTAACGGATAACGATTCTTCACCGTGATTTTATTCAGGCCACGGTAGTCGATGCATGGTCGCAGCCCTCCGTCTTTTTTCTTAACAAAAAAGAAACCGGCCCCTGCAGGCGACCGGGAGGGGCGAATGAACCCTTTGGCTAAATTGTCACGAATGTACTCCTGCATCGCTATTTTCTCTGGTCCAGACAAATTATACAAGTGACCCCTAGGGGGCATACAACCGGCACGGAGATCGATGGGGCAATCGAAAGGGCGATGAGGAGGTAACTTGTCAGCAGCCTTGGGACAGAATACATCCGAGAACTCGGAGTATTGCTCGGGAACCCCCTCCACATGCAACTTGGTCTGACCTAAAGTCACCTTCCCTAGACACTGTTGGGAACAGAAGTCTGACCAACTAGTTAATTGTCCTGTGGCCCAATTAATCTGTGGCGAATGGAGCTGCAGCCAGGGCATTCCTAAAACAATTGTGGAGGTGGTCATGTGTAATACAAAGAAACTTAGACTTTCATTATGCAGAACCCCAATAGTGACTTCCACCTCTGGTGTCTGAGACAGCGGACGGTCCCTTTGCAGCGGGGAGTCGTCCACAGCAGTAACCTGGATAGGTGGTTTTACTGAGGTGAGCGGAATGCCCAACTTTTCTGCAAACTCTGAACTCATAAAGTTAGCCGCGGAGCCTGAATCAACAAAGGCTTCTGTGGCTTCAGATTTGTCCCCCCATGTAATCATACAGGGAAGGAGCAAACGTTTTTCGTTTAAGGGTATGAGCCGGGCACCTAGGGTGCTACCCCCTACCACTCCTAAACGGTAGCATCTTCCCGGCTTGTTAGGGCAGTTTTGTACTATATGCCCCCCTTCAGCACAGTACAGACACAGCTGTTCGGTCATTCTCCGTCTTCGCTCTACCTGGGTCAATTTTGACCGAGCAATCTGTATTGGCTCGGATGGAGGCAAGACGGGAGAAGGTGCAATAGTAGGAGGTGGAGTCACTGGGACCGTAGTGTAAGATACCCCTCTGACACGGGAACTACCCCTGGTCTGTTTTTGGTAGCGCAGCCTGCGGTCGATTCGGATGGCCGCTGAGATGGCCTCATCGACTGTTCTAGGCTCGGGCTGGCTTAACATCAAATCAGAGACCTCATCGGACAGCCCTGACAAGAAACGATCTAATAGGGCATAAGTGTCCCACCTGGCCGTAACTGACCACCTCCTAAACTCGGCCGCGTAATCTTCGACCGGACCTTCGCCTTGACGCAAAAGCTTGAGCTTCCGCTCAGAAGTCGAAGCAAGGTCCGAATCGTCGTAAATTACTGCCATAGCGTTAAAGAATTCCTCTACAGAGGTAAGAGCTTTGTCTCCGGCGGGCAGGCTATATGCCCAAGACTGGGAGTCGCCGGACAACAAAGTCTTTATAAACGTGACCCTCTGGGTCTCAGTACCCGAAGATTGGGGTCTCAACTCAAAATAGGACAATACTCTACTCCTAAAATTCCGGAAGTCAGATCTGTGGCCGGAAAAGCTTTCAGGTACAGGCATACGTATGTCAGAGCTAGGAGAGGATCGCACATGATCCACTGATGTCTGGAGGATTTGTACAGACCCTGATAGGGCATCAATAAGAGTCATGTGGGTGCCCAGTACTTGATTGATGTTGTCCACCGAAGTGGCAAGTACACCCAGACAATCAGTGTTTGCGTCCATTTTGTATTTGGTCTGGCGTTCTGTAACGATCGGTGGGCGCAGAGAGTATCTGATTACCGGTGATCTGCAGTATCACCGGAAATACAGATATATACCAGATTATAAGTGATCTGCAGTCTCACCGATAATCCGATATACAAACTAACCTCTGTTCACCTGAGTAGAGTGTAGTGTTTTGTGTAACTGTAACACTTAGAGGACAAGGCCTCAATGCAGCAAGGAGTACTGCACAGATTCCTTCCGCAGACCTGAGCTCTCCAAGACGGGAGGAGTCAGACTGACAGTAGGAAGGTATATCTGAAAGTGACCCTCAGGAGGAAGGATCGCTAACAGAGCGAGGAACCGCCTCTAACGGTAAGGTCGGTTCTCGAGGTCGGACAAGCCAGGTCGTAAACACACAGACAGATAAAGTACAAGATCAGCAGACAAAGGCAGAGTCAAAGTACAGGCAGGGTTCGGCAACGGGGTATCAGATATATCGGGGTACAAAATCAGGAGGCAGAAAGGTAGTCAAGGCAGGCAAAAGTCATAACAGATAATCACAATCAAACTAGTACTTTAGCTATCAACAGAATCTAGCTAAGTGTAGGATTACAGCTCCAGCTGGTCCCGGCACACTTGCGGATCTGACTACGGATCTGGGTGCTCCCACGTGTGTGATCGCACGCCACACAAAGAGCAAGTGAACAACCAGCAGTATATATACTCTAGGACCTTTCCAGGACCTCCCTAATTGCTGGTCCAATGGGAGCAGTGGAATTTGTCAGCTGACCCAGCTGGTCAGCCGACTCCCTTCTAACAGCTATTTAAACTCTGCCTCTGTGCTCGCGCGCGTGTAAGTCTGAATCTTGGTGGACTATCAGTCCCAGCCACACCAGTACTGTCTTGCAATGTATCCAGTGAACTGAGTGCGGGAGCCGCCTCCAATGCGGATTCCGCCGCTCTGCCTAAGCGGCATGCGGCGTTTTTTCCGCGTTGTGACGCCATGCTGGACGCGGAAACAGCCGCCTCGCCTTGAGAGACAGCGGCTTTTCCGCGTTTCATCACAGTAACCAAGAGCCCCTGTCATTGTTTTCCTGTTGTGTGCTGCAGCCCCTCTGTATGTTATATATTTCCTGTGGGGATTGGGGTCTCCACTGCTGCGTGCATACTTTGCAAAAAAATTGCATTAAAAGTTGGTTTGTGCTGCTCACCCCTTGATGATTGATTATAATTTTCCCCTGTGAGCCTGCATAACCACGCCCACCTCTAGCACAGTTAAACATATAAATGAGTGCATTGCACATGTCCAGAGAGTTCGTTTGGTAGCTAGTGAAAGGTGAGGTGTTTTTAATTTCCTTTTTTTTCCCATTTAGTTGACTCTTGGGTTTTTGGATTAGTTCCCACTAGACTGCTGATAAAAACTAGCATTGTATGGTTAGAGTAGGACTCACCAGATCGGGGACACTTTGGCGCAGTTGGTGAGCTTAAACGCGTTAAAGCGTAACCAAGAGCCCCTGTCATTGTTTTCCTGTTGTGTGCTGCAGCCCCTCTGTATGTTATATATTTCCTGTGGGGATTGGGGTCTCCACTGCTGCGTGCATACTTTGCAAAAAAATTGCATTAAAAGTTGGTTTGTGCTGCTCACCCCTTGATGATTGATTATAATTTTCCCCTGTGAGCCTGCATAACCACGCCCACCTCTAGCACAGTTAAACATATAAATGAGTGCATTGCACATGTCCAGAGAGTTCGTTTGGTAGCTAGTGAAAGGTGAGGTGTTTTTAATTTCCTTTTTTTTCCCATTTAGTTGACTCTTGGGTTTTTGGATTAGTTCCCACTAGACTGCTGATAAAAACTAGCATTGTATGGTTAGAGTAGGACTCACCAGATCGGGGACACTTTGGCGCAGTTGGTGAGCTTAAACGCGTTAAAGCGTAACCAAGAGCCCCTGTCATTGTTTTCCTGTTGTGTGCTGCAGCCCCTCTGTATGTTATGTACCCTGTAAAGTGCTGCGGAAGATGTCAGTGCTATATAACTACACAATAATGATATGGTAGGACATTAGACTATGACTATGGTATGATTAGATTGTGAGCTCCTCTGAGAACAGTCAGAAAAGGGGGACATGAAAGAGGGGGATGCATAGGAAAAGGGGGTGGTATAAAGCGGTAGAAGCAAAAAACAGGGAGCCTGGTGGAAAGGAGAAATGGCAGGCAGGGACGGATCTAGTCGGGGGGGGGGGGGGGGGGGTGAGCGGGTCTCTTGCCCCAGGCGCAGTTTGTTGAATTCTTAAAAAGGCGCCAAAACTGGATAGGGAAAGGCAGTTTAGGCGCCAAAACCTGATCTTTAGGCACCAAAACCTGACCTTTAGGCACCAAAACTGGATGGGAATGGCAGTTTAGGCGCCAAAACCTGACCTTTGCCCCAGGCGCAATTTGGTCTAGGTCCGTCCCTGACAGGAAGACCTCTCACCAGGATTGCAGACATCACCAGTGCTCTTTGGCATGCTGTTAAAAGAGGCCACTAAAATCTGAAAAGAGGAAAGGGTCATGGGGTAAAGAAACCATGGTGGGAGGGGGAGCTGGGAAAAGAGATAAGATTACTTCCAATCAAGCTAATCTAAATTGCCTGGAGCTTGCTGCTCACTACAGAAGTCATCTGTCAGCACCTGTATCACTGGCTTCTGCAACAACCGACTGCCCTGCATTATTGATTAATTACTCTGATCAGGATAAATAATCAATAGTCTAGGGCACCCTGGTATTACAGCAGCCAGTGCACATGGCTACTAATGAAGGGATGATATGGGCAGTACTGGAATCAACATTTTCTCATTGCTCTTGCTTTTCAGGCGTATACCACTAGAGTGTACTAATGAGCTGAGCAAAACTGCAGTTCTGTCATAGAGATCAAGGCTGTGCCTGGCTGTAATCATCATACATACAACACTGTAATTTTGGTTCCACAGTAAAATTTGCACGTTTGTAGAACTTTAGGATAATCACTACTAAGAAGTAGTAAAAGCTCCTGCTGACATAATATACTGCAGGCCTCCCAGACTAAAGCTACATACACATGAGGCACGGATGTCTGCAGTTGCATGAAGACAAGCAACAGTTGAAAGTCTCCAGCAACGACAGTTGTATACAAGCAACGATTGTATACACGCGGCAACAACCTGTCTGCAACATAGTGGAAACTGTTGCTCAGCAACTTCTGTCGCAGGTTCAATGAACTGTCGGACTCACAAGAGTTGCTAGAGACTAGCATACACACGACCGCACCGACTTGAGACTAGGGACGGTTGCTGCAACAGCTGTTGCCGGGGATTGAACAAGTCAATCGCCTGGAGACAGCTCTGACTAGCAACAGTTGCTTGCGCGCGCCTCATACACATGGAGGATCTGTTGCCGCAACATGCGCGCGCCATGTGTTTCCAGCAACAGTTGTAGCCTGTGTGTATGGGCCTTAAGGCACAGACTGAAGAACACTGCTCGGTACCACCCCTTAAAGGGAATCAGTAACAAAAAAAAGTGCCTCTGGCGGGTACTTACCTCAGTAGCAGGGATCCAAAGCTGGGACCCTCCCCTCCCCCGAGGATCTCCTTCTTAGCCACTTGTCGGGCAGCGCACATACGTAGTAGTGGCTCTCTGCTCAGGCTCTGGTGGAAATAGTTTAGCCCGATCAGGTCCAATCTACTGTGCAGGCGTGAGCCAATCAGGATCGTCTTTTCTGCTGGAGCCCGAGCTACAGCAATTGTAAATAGTATTGACACCCTGTGCCTGAGGGAGCCTGCGCTGGATCCAGATGTGTGAGCAGGACAGGGGAAGACTCTTTAGGATCCAGGGGCTTTCCCCTCTCGAGGTAAGTACCCCCCAGGGACTTTTTTTTTGTTTACAGATTCTCTTTAAACCCCTCACACATGGTAGAGGAAACTCAGCCATAGTAGACTGATAATGTACACCCCTGCTGAGAATACAATGTGTGTACAGCAGCCCTTGCCTTAGAAGTGTGCTGTCTTTTCAGTACCCAGTCTAAATGAACATCATTAAATTATTTTTACAGGGTTGGATGGAAGTGAGAGGAAAAGCTTACCTGTGTTCAATAATCCTCTGTACTGCAAGCTGGCATGAAAAGGGAAAGAATCACAACATTATTTACATTTTTTAAGGGTAAATTAAGACTGTTAGGGCTTGAGCACACTGCTCCGTTGCTGATCGGATCTCAGCAACGTAGACTAGCATGCAATATTCAAGTATAAAGGTCATCTAGAAAGTAAAGCCATTTGCTTCTATCTGCCATACAGGGTATTCTTTCTGTGTAATTCGACTTGCATCTGTCAGGTTAAACTCTTCTCGTCTTTTAACACTTGTCATATGTCTGCAGAGTGCAGAATGCCAGTACAATCTGTGGTATGTGATGGTTTATCAAACAAGTGGTCTTATCTATTTGTCGTAAATTAGCTAGCATCCCTGTAAGACCCCCCTGAAGTTATAATTAGGGCAATCAATGACATGTATTTACGTTTGCAAAAGAATGTTTCTCCTCTGAATGTCCAGTGTATATAAGCTGTGTGTTTCAACATCTTGTTAATATAGTCAGGATGGAAGTCTGAAGAAGGCATATTAGCCGAAAACATACTTTCTTATTTATCTGTAAATTAGCTAACAAATAGTATGATCCTGATTCAAAACGTCTTGCTTTTACTGATGGCTAACACGTACAACACTCTACTGTGATCTATGAAGGTGACTTACCAACTTGCTGCTCTGCACTGCAGGTGGTTAAAGCTGATATTCCAGCAAAGAACACCCAAGAAGATGAATACAAGGCAAGGAAGGGTTAGCGCTGCATTCCAATTGTTGTCTAAGTTGGCGCTCAATCCTGGACAGCCAGTCCAAGTAGCAAGTAGAATAGAAGAACCAGAGGACACACACAATGTCAAGCAAAGAGAACTATTTATTGATGGACATATCCAAAACAGTGATCACAGTTACACACAGCTGACATGTTTCAGACCAGCTTGGTCCTTAGTCATAGCTGCTGTACAATGACATCTCCCACAATTAAATAGGTCTTGATCTGGAAGGGACAGACCCATACCCCCAAAAGGCCCCTAACCTAGAAGGGGGGGTGTATACCAGCAATGGAAAGGGTGAATGGGACTAGCCCAGGTTTGAAGACCAAAATCTAAAACTTTTATAAAGATATACCTGGAGAAACATGGCAGTCATGTTTAACTGTGGTCATTATTTCGGATACCTACATTAGTAAATAGTTTTCTGCTTGGTTTTGTGTGGGTCATCTGCTTCTTCTTCTATTCTTCTCAAGATTATGAGATACATTTTGTTAAATGGGCAGATGTATTGACAGACAGCTTTTGTCCTGGAAGCACCTTGAGGTTTGTATTGCTACTCCAGGCTACTTGTGCTTGCGAAGTAACATCCTTGCCGCAAGATAACATCTTAAAGTGTACCTGTGATGAAGGGAACTAAATTATTTTTACTTACCTGGGGCTTCTTCCAGCCCCCTGTAGTCTGCCAGCTTGATTGACGTCCTCTCCATTGTGCCTCTTTCAACTCCGTAAAAGTCTGCAACTCAACTCAGTCATGGACTACTGCGCATGCATGGTCCCTGAAGTGCCTCCCTGTGGCAGGGAGCAATCTTTGCATGCGCAGTTCATTAAGCTTTGTGACTACGCTTGTGCAGAAGTCTCCTTGCCTCAGAAGCGCGATGGAGGAGGCGCGTGGCCCATAGCAGCACTTGCGCAGTGGCCTGAAACCCAGCTAGATCGCAGACTTCACAACAGCACAGTGGATCAGACTGGAAGGACATAGAGGGAGCTGATAGACTACAGGGGTCTGGAAGAAGACCCAGGTAAGTAAAATCCTCTTTCTCCCTTAGTCACAGGTTTACTTAAAGACTGAAACAACATCTAGTAGATATTAAGCTGTAACATTATCTCCATCTGAAAGGAAGGCAGAGTCTATTCAGCACTGATGTGGAAACTAGAGATGACTTTTTGGCAGGAAATGGGACACTGGCATGGAACTGCCTAGTCTCTGCTATAGTACAGCTCTTTGTGGCACAACACTTGGATTTCTGAGGCTGCTGAGGAGATGGTGACAAGGAAAAATGTTTTATAAGTAATATTCCAGATGGAGCAGGAATCATATGGAAAGAATGGAGAGTCAGAAAGGAAATCCAGGAATATCAGAGGTGTATTTAAGTAAAACGGCGTCCATGGCAAACACTGAACTTACACCCCCCCACCATTCACAAAATCAGAGCCCCCACTCTCAAATCCGAGCACTCCTACTCCAACAGAGCCCTCGCTCTGTCCCCAGTATAATATAGCCAAAGTCCCCCCCCCCATATTAGGTAGCCAGTCCCCAGTATAGGTCCAAAGGTGTCCCCAATATAGGTAGTATGGTGCCCCTGGTATAGGTAGTAGGGTGCCCCCAGGACAGGTAGAATGGTGTCCCCAGTATAGGTAGAATGGTTCCCACAGTATAGGTAGTAAGGTGTCCCCAATATAGGTTGAGTGGCATCCCCACTATAGGGATTAAGGTGCCCCTGGCACAGGTAATAAAGTCTACCCAGTATAGGTAGTAAGTTAACACCAGTATAGGTAGTAAGTTAACACCAGTATAGGTAGTAAGTTGCCTCAGTATAAGTAACAAGGTGTCCCCAGTATAGTTAGTAAGTTGCCCCAGTATAGGTAGAATGGTGTCCACAGCATAGGTGAAATGGTGTCTCCTGTATGGGTCGAACGGTGTCCCCAGTATGTTAATATTTGTTGTATGACAAGAGAAAGTTCCCGAAAAGTCCTATTTAGTGAATACAGTGCAGAAATCTGGACTTTGAGAGAGCTAAATAATCAACAAGTTTCAAGTCTGACTGACGGAATTTCAAAATCTATACTAGAACAAAACAGCAGAAACTCCTCATATGAAATTTTCACCCAATTCTGCTTGAAAGAAACATCCACAGACCAGGGCCTATATGCAATTAACTTTTTATCCTGAGTGTTCTCCTAGGAGAGAATTTTTCATCTTCTCTTTAAAACAACTTTTCAGCACTTTGTAACTGAATAAGTATCAAAAATTAGGAGAAGTTGCTTGCTGGTGGTTTAACTATTTGACATTCCTGGACGTGAAACTCACGTCCAGGAAGCCATGTGCGCTCCTGCGCGTCCACGCGGCCGATCGCGCGCGTGCACGCGCGCTCCCGGCCGGCGGTTTGTTAGCCAGTGAATCAGTGAATCGGGCAACGGTGCCCGATCACTGATTCCTCTCCCCTGCAGAAAAAGCGACAGCTTCTCTCGGAAGCTACGCTTTTTCTGCTTCCTATGTCGCTCTAAGCGTACGTGGTACGCTTAGAGTGACGTCACAGTAAACAACTCATGGCTGCCATCTTGTGGCCAAAAAGTAAACTACATCTAAATGTTAAAAAAAAATAAAAATACACATATATTTCCAAAAAATAATACAATTTCAATCCCACCCTCCCAAAAATGCCCACATAAAATGTTTAATTAAAAAAAACAAAAAAAACATTACAATAAAAAAAAAAAAAACACAAATATTTACCTAAGGGTCTAAACTTTTTAAATATCTATGTAAAGATGAAATATTTCTTTTTTTTTTTAATTATAAGCTTGTAAATAGTGATGAATGCAAAACGGAAAAAATGCACTTTTATTTCCAAATAAAATATTGTCGCCATACATTGTGATAGGGACATAATTTAAATGGTGTAATAACCGGGACAAATGGGCATATACAATACGTGGGTTTTAATTATGGAGGCATGTATTATTTTAAAACTATAATTGCCGAAAAGTGAGAAATAATGATTTGTTTCCGTTTTTTTCTTATTCTTCCTTTTAAAATGCATTTACAGTAAAGTGGCTCTTAGTAAAATGTACCCCCCAAAGAAAGCCTAATTGGTGGCGGAAAAAACAAGATATAGATCAGTTCATTGTGATAAGTAGTAATAAAGTTATAGGCTAATGAATGGGAGGTGAACATTGTTCGGATGCATGAAGCGAAAAACGACTGAATGCGAACTGGTTAAAAGGCATTATATTGACAAGGTTTAGAAATAACATCTAGGAGAAAAACTCAAGAGAAAAAGGTAATTGCATATGGGCCCAGCACTTTTAACCACTTCAGCCCTCAGCGTTTTTTCACCTTATGCATCCGAGCAATTTTAACCTCCCGCTCATTTGTCAATAACTTTATCACTGCTTATCACAATGAAATTATCTATATCTTGTTTTTTCCGTCACCAATTAGGCTGTCTTTGGGTGGTACATTTTGCTAAGAATTATTTTTTTCTAAATGCATTTTAACTAGAATATTCAGAAAAGAATGGAAAAAAATGTATTATTTCTCATTTTTTGTCCTGGTTATTATGCCATTTAAATTATGTCCCTATCACTATGTATGGCGCCAATATTTTATTTGCAAATAAAGGTGCATTTTTTCAGTTTTGCGTCCATCACTATTTACAAGCTTATAATTTAAAAAATAATAGTAATATACCCTCTTGATACGCATATTAAAAATGTCCAGACCCTTAGGTAACTATTTATGTTTTTTTTTATTTTAATTTTTTAATGTAACTTATTGTGTTTATTAAAAAAATGTATGTAAATGTAATTTTACTTTTTGGCCACAAGATGGCCTCAGTAATTTTTTTTTTCTGTCCTCTAAGCGAGCAATCACGTTTACAGAAAGTAAAGGGAGGACGTGAAACTTTTTTCTTTCTTTAGAAAGATTGCGGCTTCTCATAGAAGCCATCGATCTTTGTAACGGGGACTTAGATCAATGAATGGGAACTGTGTTCCCATTCATTGATCTCTGGGCTAATGAACACACACGATCGGCCACGGGAGCGTGCCGCAACGCAGCAGTAGCCTTTTGAGGTAGCAGCTATGTACAAAAGGCTTAATTGGTTACTAGCCATATTTGCATTTGCAGCATTCTCCACTGACCAGGCTCATGTTCTTGATTAATTAGTTGCTGCTTCACTAATTAATTCATAAGGAGTCTTTTAAGGCTAATATTTTTTATGATCTTTTTCTATATCTCATTTTATGGACTCTTCAATATCACAATTCCAGTTTTTGATAACATTTGCTACTGTTGCTTGACTTAGGCCTGGAACCCACTAGCAGCACTTTTCTAATGCTGGGAATACACGGTTCGTTTTTGAGGTGGTTAGATGGTTTGATAGATCATTTCCAAAATGTCCGATCTCCCTTTCCAATTTCTGATAGAAGTAAATGGAAAAAGATAAGAAAAATGAGTGGAAGATAAGAGAATCGACTGCAGAATCGAGCAGCAAAAACGGTCGAGAGGAGAATCGAGTGCCAGAAACTAACCGTGTATTTCCAGCATAAGTGCTTGTGATTTAAAAAGCTCTTGCCAATGTAATGCTATGAGTTGCTGGCTGGCAGGTCAAGTCCCTATTAGAAAAGTGATGTGACACTGAGGAGTTTGCTAGTGGAGGCAGAGCTTTAAATAGGAATAGCACCTTACCATCAGCCAGGAGGTGCAACATGGATCATATACTTTGCAGTGAATGCTTTTTAGTCTTTCCCACACTTCAAGATAGAAAAAAACACATATATCCAGGCACATCACCTCTAGTTAGTACATTAAATAAGTTATTAAAGAAAGGGAGGTGCTGAAGGGAGTGTGGCCTGAAAATAGAAAAAAAGCAATTAACCCTTCGCACACTCGCATGCAAATGCTCAAACAAATGAATTCAAAGATTCACTCATGCAGGCACCACTGTAATCCCTACAGCTAAGTTAAAAACTGGGGTCTTAGTTCACAGAAGAATGCATTCTTTTGCTTAGTGACCTACACTGCGCAGAGGTACCCAGGTAAACGTAAGTGTCCTAACTCTGGCCCTGTAACATGCATAGTGCAGACATATAAACATTGATTGCATCAAACCTATCTAGGGATTAGGACCACACATCCCGACATCCTCTCCTGGTACAGATAGCTGTCACAATCTGCATCTGCTGGTGATGTCATGAATCAACTACCTTTGTTTCACCAGCAGATGTCATTGTTCTCCTCAGGGATTTGGCAGCATGAACTTCTCTCTGCCCACCAGCAGAGGGCTCACTTCTCCAGGAATGGTATTTCTCCACAGACTGTTGCTAGGAGGAGGTCTGGACTGTCACATGATCTCCCAGCATAGTATTTAATAATAATAATAATCCGAACATTTATATAGCGCTTTTCTCCTGTCGGACTCAAAGCGCTCAAGAGCTGCAGCCACTGGGACGCGCTCAGGAGGCCACCCTGCAGTGTTAGGAAGTCTTGCCTTGAACTCCTTACTGAATAGGTACTGACCCTAGCCAGGATTCAAACCCTGGTCTCCCATGTCAAAGACAGTGCACTTAACCAGTACTCTATTCAGCCACTACAATTTAAGACACACCTGAACATTCACCTGTTGCTAGCTCATTGTTCCTTGTTCTAGCCATCCTGTTCCAAGTTCCTTGTTCCTGGAGAAGGTCCTAGCTATCCTGTATCCCTATGCTCTGTAGTCCTCCCGTGGATGACCTTGTGCTTGTATTATTGACGATTCTTTGCCTAAGCGATTACTGGCATTGTTTGATCTCCTGGTTATGACTTATGCTTGGTGACCTTTCCGCTTGCTTGCTCTTTTGTGTCCTGCATTTCATGTTGTATATATCTCTTGTGTATATATTTATCAGATTCCAGGGTCAGTGTGCACACATTATATGCACTAGGTTTGCTCTGCATAAATCACCTTATGCAGGGAGGCCCTTGTATACAGGGCCGGATTTAGGACAAGGCCAGCTAGGCCATGGCCTAGGGCACCACAGGAGCAAGGGCACCAAAGCAGCAGGCTAAACTGGTGCAAGCTTGCAAATGCTGCAATGCAGGGGGATCAGGCAAGCACCTGATTACTGTACTATGCTGCTAGCCACCTGTGCAGCAGCCGTCTTGCTCTCTGTGCACGTTTGCATTGTGGCCAGCAGCTATGGACTTGGGCAGCATTGAAGACGGAAAGGAAGAGGAAGCTTCTGCACTGGAGACAAGTGGAGAAATGAGTGACACTGATGGCTGCTGCAGTGTGAAGGCGAGCTGGCTACCTATACTGAAGGGGGGGGGGGGGAGGGATTAAGGGAGTCATCTGGCTACCTATACTGGATGGAAATGGGGGAGGGGTCATCTGGCTACCTGTACTGAAGGGGGGCGGCTGGTGACAGTGGCCTTGGGTGGTAAAGAGTACAAATCCGGCCCTGCTTGTATATACACTGAATTACGTGTATGCTATTGAATACATTTGCCTGCAAGACATTGTCTGTTCATACCTAATCATTGTGGCTGTGCATATATGCCTATTGAATATATTTGCCTGCTAGACATTGTTCATTGTTGCTGTGCATGAGTTTAATGCACAGTATATTACTTTGTTTCATTACTAATACAATCTCCATTATTCTTTCTTCCTGGTTTTTCAGTGCTTTCCTAATAAGTGACATTTCTGCCTTGTTGCGGGTTTGTGCGTTGCTTCATGTGCAGTGCACAATCTCCATGCAATTTATAGCAATAGCGCATCATACCAATCGCACAAGAGAGCAAAGGTACCATGAACATACACCAGCATAAGCTGTGTGCATGCTAACAAAAAACACAAACAAGGAAAGGTGGGAGTGCACTGAATTAAAACCCTAGACACAGGGGTCAGTAACAAGAAATTGTTTTTTATTTTGTTTTTACAATTCAAGATAGGACTGCTTAATATTCTCTACAAATAGAGAATGAGTCCTGATTTCTGAAGAAGTCATATTTTCCCACCTTTTTAGGTTGGCACACTTCCTTTTCCCACAGAATTACTGCTTCATGGCTACAAATTACAGGTGTACACAGTATTGTAGCTCGGAAGGCATGGACCGCAGTGTCAGGGATGAGCAATATTATACCTGGAAGTTCACAAGACTTTTGTTGAACTTCTT
Source organism: Hyperolius riggenbachi (assembly GCF_040937935.1). Classification (NCBI taxonomy): domain Eukaryota; kingdom Metazoa; phylum Chordata; class Amphibia; order Anura; family Hyperoliidae; genus Hyperolius; species Hyperolius riggenbachi. The sequence continues at coordinate 130,156,946 of NC_090653.1, read as the reverse complement.
ATCAGTCCACAAGTGTCATACTCACCGGTCTGCCCGTCCTGTTCATCGGCTCCGTGGTCCGTCTCGCGCAGATGCGCACACGCATAGCCGACATTTTGTTTGCTTGACGCATGGCATCACCCTGTTCGGCGTGTTGGCCACTTCCTGTTTTGGTTCCTGGTGGCAGTGCGTCTGCGCGGGTGTACGCGGTCATGTGTCCGCATGTATGCATGCGCGGCAGATGATTGCTGACAGATGTACGCGTGCGCGGGTTGTTCCTGTCAAAAGTACGCATGCGCGGGGGCTTAATGCGGACGTTAGTACGCATGCGCAGCGTCATCAATTGGCGCCAAAGAGCCCTATATAAGCCAGTCTGCCCTGCATGTTAGTGCTGTCTGTTCGTACAGCTTGCCAGCAGTGTACCTTGTGCTCTGTCAGCCATTACTTTGATTGCCTTATCGTTGCCGACCTTAGCCTGTTCCTGTTTCTGCCTGACTGCCTGCCTGCCCAGACCTTCTGCCTGTTTACCCGTTCCTGATTGTACTCCGCCTGCCTCGACCTCTGCCTGATTTATCGTTTATGATTGAACTCTGCCTGCCCTGAACCCGGATTGTCTGACTACTCTTCTGCCCGCTGATTCTGTACCTCGATATCTCTCCTCCACAACGCAGCGTCAGCTGTTCTCCTTTGTCTCCGGTGGGGTAATCCCGAGGGTCGTGACCTGTGGCTACCAGGCAGCAAAGTAGTCCGTTGCCCACTAGGGGTAGCGGCCCATCATCCCTTGCGGGGTGCTCTGGTGAAGACCCGTAGCCACATAGACTCCACGCCTCGGGAGAACCCACGCCAACCACTGGTGACAGGGTCAACAGCACCTGCTCAGAACGTGACAGAAACAGACAGCCAAGATGGACGCTACTGGAGGCCAGTCAGATATCGATGCTCTCTGCAAGATGGTGCCTGAGCTCAGTCTTTCAGTGCAACAGATACAGAACAGTTATGTTCAACTACAGTCACAGATTCAAGCCATACCTAATACAGCTGCTGCAGCCCCCGCAACCAACGTCACAGTTTCTGCTCCACCACCCGAGCCCAAGGTTCCTCTTCTGGACCGGTTCACTGGAGATCGCAGCAAATTCAGAAACTTTAAAGGCGCCTGCCTCCTGTTATTCTCTCTACAACCGAGAACATATGCCAGCGAGCAAGCTAAAGTAGGCACAGTCATCTCATTACTCCAAGGAGAGCCTCAAGGCTGGGCTCTGTAGCTCAGAGAACAAGAACATGCTGCCCTATTTTCAGTCACTTCTTTCTTCAAAGCTCTTGCTGAACTCTATGATAACCCCGCTCGCACCAAGTCAGCCCTTCAGAATCTTCGGCAGGGTCGTAGGCCTGTAGAGGAGTACATCTCTGACTTTCGCCGTTCAAGTGGGGACACTCAATGGAATGATGCTGCATTAAAATTTTAGTTTCGACTGGGACTGTCAGATCAACTCAAAGATGAGTTGGCCCGGGTGGGCATTCCTGCTACCTTAAAAGAACTTTAGCTCTCCACCCAGATTGATAGACGGCTAAGAGAGAGAAGGCTTGAGAGATCTGGCAACACCCGGACTGCATGGAATCTTCCTTATTCTCCTGCACCAGCACCCAGCTCAAGTCCACCCGCATCTAGTACCCTAGAGACTCCTGAACCTATGCAGTTGGGTTTGGCCAGAACTTCATTATCCTCTGAGGAACGTCAGCATCATCGCCAGGCCAACCTCTGTATGTACTGTGGCGCTCCAGGACATTTTCGTAATAATTGTCCAGTAAGGCCATCCGGTAAGCTTAACTTTGAACCCACTTCAGTTCTTGTCACTCATCAGTCTTCGTCCGCTCATATTCCATTGTCTCTGTCGTTACAGGGGCCAGGAGGAATAACCAAAATTAGAGCTATCATAGACTCTGGAGCATGTTCCTGTTTTATTGATGATCGTCTGGCTCATCAGCTTCAGCTTCCAGTTCGCCAGAAGTCCAGTCCATTTCCTCTACAGCTAGCAGATGGGTCTCCTTTGGAATCAGGTCCGATTACACAAGAGACTTATCCCATTCTTGTTACCACCCCTGAGGATCATCAGGAATTCCTCACCTTTGACCTAATTCCATCTCCGCTATTACCTATCATCTTGGGAATCCCATGGCTACAATCCCACAACTCATCAATTAATTGGAACTCAGGCGAAGTTAACTTCCAGTCCAAATACTGCCAACAGTTCTGCCTCCCTCAAATTGGACAACTCCTCTGTCTCACACCCGAGTTAGAAGCCTTGCTCCCACCTCACTACCAAGAGTTCCGAGATGTCTTTGACAAGAAGGCCGCTGATGCCCTGCCTCCACACAGAATATATGATTGTCCAATTGAACTGCATCCAGGGGCTGAAATTCCTTTCGGAAGGGTATTTCCTCTCTCCGAACCTGAGTCAGTAGTGTTAAAACAGTACATTGAGGAAAACCTAACAAAGGGCTTCATCCGTCCTTCTACCTCTCCTGCTGGGGCTGGAATATTTTTCGGCCCCTGTGTAGTCTGTTTGGGAGGCTGGAGTGGAGCGAGGTCAGAGAAGGTGGCCCAGCAGAATGAGGAAGTGAACAGGGTGTGAGGAGGAGGAGTGAGGAGTGTCCCCTTTCGCTCAGCACTCACCGCCCGCCAGCCGTCAGGCATCCGCCAGTCACCCGCCAGTCACCCACCCGCCGCTCACCTCGCTGGGCTATCCCTTCCGTGAGGTCTCCGCAACGCTGTAACGCCTTGGCCGTAATGTTGCTGCGGGATCTGCGCACGCAACCACGAGAGGGTTCCCAGCTTCCCAGCTTCTCGCGCGCCTCGCGTTGCTAGCTAGAGGAGCGTGAGCAGGAGCTCAGAGGCGCTGTAAGCCGGGAGGTAACAAACGGGTGAGCGAGAAATCGGAGCTGAAATCCAGCTGAAATCCAGGCGAACCAAGGTGAATTTGAGTGAGGCCGTTTGGCTGCTGATTGCTGATCGAGGCTCAAACCGGTCTGAATCCTGCCACGGAGATGCTGCTGCTGCTGTAACGGAGGTAGTGAGGTACAGCCCGCTGTGACCAGTTGTGGTCAGCTAGCCCGTCCGTTAATTCGCGGCTAGCCTGCATTCACTTTGTTGTCGCCACAGACCACAGACCACAGACCACCCATAAACTCATCATTAATTTTCGCGGCTCTCATGCAGCCGCCTACAGCCCACAGCCATCCACAGCCCCCCACATGCCTTCTTGGTCAGCTGCAAGGTTGCAAGGTCTCCACCTGGCTGAAAGATTTCTGTGACCTCCTCCTAGCCCTCCGCAGCTTCAGCTTCAGCCTCTGCACAGTGTCTTTTCAACACATCGCAGCTTGTAGCAGCCTGTAGCAACGCTCGCCCGGTAGCTGCATTTACCATCGTCCGCTCTAACTTCCAGCTACAAACATTCAACTCTCAGCCTTTAGCCCTCAACCTTTACCACTTAGCTCGCCATTAGACTTAACTTAATTTGAAAAGCGGTGGACATGGGGGCAAGCTGGGTGTAAGTTGGGGGTAAATTTATGAAAGCAGTTTAGAAAACTAGGAAAACTATACGGGATTATACTGTAGCCCACGCTCAGCATTTTTATCCTTTTTTTATGCACTTGGTGCTTCAGATACTGCACAGACTTGGTATAGACTTTGCACCTTTGCACAGTGCCTACTTAAACCCTGCATTGTAGCCGTCCTGGAGCACGGGTTGTAATTAATGTAATCATTACTGTAATTCTCGCTACTGCCTTCGCACCTTTACCCGTGTGATCTGTGTTTAACTATCTTATTTTCTTTCCACACCGGACTAAATCGGCTGTCTTTTGGATGGTGGGCGGTGGAGGTTACCGCAGGAATTGAAGGAACAGAGAGGAAGTTACCAGGTCCACAGGACTTCATATAGCAATAATACAAAGGACAACGGCATGGTGAACGACAGAGTGCAGCTAAGTATACTAATATGGAACGTGTTTTCTGAGATGTATTTTTGCTCGTATTAAAGGATAAACATGGAAGACAGTAAATGAGCAAATAATAGAAATTTTTAGCTATCCGCGCGGTGTTTGCTCCGGGCTAGGTATTCACACCATACTAATTTAAGGATAGTAATAATTTAGTAAAAGAAGGTATTGAATCAGGCTTAACAACAAATTAAAACAATAGAAAGACAAAGATAATATCATTGACCACGACTGGCATTCATGTCACAAGGAACAAGAGCAAGGTTAAAAAATACACAAACGTCTGAAAGAAGCCTAACAGAATTCGGCTTTGAATTAGGCGCTATAGCCGGAAAGAATACAAAACAGCATAAGAAAATGGCAGACTCAGAAATAAGTGGGACATATGGGAATGGTGGCAGCAGGCCACAAACACCGAAGGGAGGTTTAGTTACCTTAACAGAAGTGATAAATCATAAAAAGAAAATAGAGGAGCTATGTAACTCCCCTCGTTTTAGATCTCAAATACCGCAAACATCAGGAGAGCGGGCGAAAGGAGAAGAAACAGGGGAAAGTGAGGACAAAAATAATAAAAAATCAGCTGCTGGGGTAATGGAGGTAAAGGGGAAACAGAATATGCAACTACAACAAGAGGTCTTTGAGGATAAACTGCAGAAAATGTTCGCAGACTTCGCCGAATCCCTTAAGGCCTCTATGGCTGAATCCGTTTTGACATCCGTGAGAGAAGCAGTCTCACAGGAGTTGAGACCGCTTAGGGAGGCTGTGGTGGAGCTGACCGAGAGGATTGAATCAGTTGAAAGCGACAACAAGAAGCTGGGAGAAATCGATAAAGCACAATCAGAAGAACTAATAAAGCATAATAACCAACTGAAAGAAATTGCAACAAAAATGGATGATTTGGAAAATAGAACTAGAAGGAATAATATTAAAATCCGAGGAATACCATCATCTATCCCAACAGGAGAATTGGAAGTATGGGCGCAGGAAATCTTCAAATTGATCATACAGTCTGAAAGTAATGTGGAGATTGAAAGAATACATAAGATAGGGAAAGGAAAAAAAACATCAGAAGGCTCGGTTACAGATGTGCTGTGTCGATTATCTTCATTTAAAGAAAAAGAGAGGATTATGATGAAAGCAAGAAACTACAGAGATCTGAAATATAAAGGATACAATATTGAGCTATACCATGACCTATCTTACAGAACGATACAAAGACGTAGATTATTAAAACCACTAACAGACAGAATAAAAGAAAAAGGATGGAAATATAAGTGGGGTTTTCCCTTAGCAATTACTATTATAACAGACACCGAATCAATCATTTTGAAAGATGGAGACGATTTAAAACCAGTTTTTCAAAAATTAAATTTACCGGCAATAGAAATAGAAGAATGGGAATGGGATGAAGTGACACTTCCAAAGCTTCGACTTGAAGCGGACTCTTGGGCGGTGCAAGTAAAAAAATAAGCACATTTAGGCCATTTCAGGAATAGGAAATAGGTGGAGGCAATGATTAATTATGAAGGGGGACTCCTCACCCCTTTGGTCTTCCTTCATTTTTTATTTCCCTTTAGAAAATGGAGTGGGGAAATAAGGTGTCGTCGGACACAAAATGGCTCTCCAGAAAGATAGATGGGAGCAAGTTTCGAAATCTGAAACTAATGAATGTTTGGGAATGTGCAATTTGTTTGACGGTGTGGAGTGGTAGGAATGAAAGGGTATCCGGCCCTACAGAGGATTGGAAAAGCCGAGAATTTAAGCTGAGACATCCCACCTTTGCCACTCACCCCCATTATCTCTCTCTCCCCCCCATGTGTCTCTCTTTTCCTCTTCTAAACAGATTTTTAGGGTATATAATAAAATGAATATTTTAAGAATAGAAACCTTGAATATTAAAGGGGCCAATTCCGGTCAAAAAAGAAATAGAATCATTGAAGAGTTAAAAAGAAATAAAATTGATATTGCATTCTTACAAGAGACGCACTTCAAAAAAGGAAAAATTCCCTATTTGGACAATAAGAATTTCGGAGAATGGTTTGTTGGGTCCAGTCTCCAGAAAAAAACCTGCGGGGTAGCAATCATTATAAATAAAAAATTACATTTTGAAATAGAAGATAAATTTTGTGATGAAATGGCTAGAGTGTTGATTCTTAGGGGGAAAATTGAGGGGCAAACGACCACCCTGATTAATATATACGCCCCGAATAAGGGTCTCCTCACTTTTTTCAAGAAGTTGTCTGAAAACATAGAGGAACGGGCTAGGGGAAGGATAATCATGGGGGGCGATTTTAATATGACCATGGATCCAGCGATAGACAACTCAAGGAAAAAATCTTAAATTTCTAAACATTTAAGGGAACAAATAAATAATATATTTAGGGTCAATAAATTTATTGATATATGGCGAATATCGAATTTAGGGGTAAAGGATTATACTTTTTATTCCATCCCCCACGATACGTACTCAAGAATAGATCATTTCCTGATACAGCAAAGTTATGTGAAAGAAGTGATAGAGGTAAAAATAGGAAACTTTTCCCTATCAGACCATGCCCCAGTAATTCTAACGTTAAAATGGGGACCAGTGAGACGGCAGGCAAGACTCTGGAGATTAGACTCAGACCTACTAAAGGACAAAGAAATAATACAAAGAATTAAATTAGCCATTTTAGATTTTATGGACAATAACCATCTACCAACAATATCAGGAAAATTGTTATGGGAATCTATGAAGTGCGTCATAAGAGGGGAGATTATAAAGCAAGATATAATCAAGAGGAAAAGAGAGACAGAAGTTATTAATAATCTAATTAATCAGTTACAGATACTAGAAGATAAACATAAAGTGGAACAAACCTTGCTGTTAAGAGATAATATTGAACAGATTAAATGGGAATTAAACAGGTTACTAAACATGAAATGTAAGAAAAATTATGACAAACTATGTCGGGAAAAGACTCTTTATCTAAACAAATCAGGGAAAATAATGGCTGAGAGGCTTAAGAAGGAAAAGGCCAAAAGATTTATTGAAAAGATCAAAAATATAGAGGGTAACCTTGTGCACGATACAGAGGACATAAGCGAAGCCTTTTACATATACTATAACAACTTGTATAATTTGAAGGAAGGAAACGGTACACCTAAACCCACCGCTTTTTTAGATAAAGTTAAACTGCCCACATTGACTAATTTAGATCAAGAGGAATTGGCAGAACCCATAAAAAGGGAGGAATTTTTAGACGTAGTTCAAAAACTGGCAAATAAAAAAAGTCCCGGGCCTGACGGATACACAAGTGAATTTTTTAAACACTTTGCACCAGATTTAGCTGTTCCATTTTGTAAAATGGTTAACGAAATCTCAGAAGGTGAGACCTTCTCTGACCTCTCCAATAAAGCTATAATTACTTTAATCCCCAAAGAACAGAAATCATCTATAGAAGTTGCCAATTACCGCCCAATATCTTTAATAAATATAGATGTTAAGATATATGCTAAAATATTAGCAAATAGAATGGAAAAGAAATTAGACTTACTATTGGGGAAACAGCAAATTGGTTTTAGAAAAGGGAGACATATAAAGGATAATATCTATACGGTAATAAATTTCGTACATCAATGTGAGAAAAGTCGTGGAGAGGCTGCCCTGCTTGCTCTGGACGCAGAAAAAGCTTTTGATAGGGTATCCAGGGAATATTTATATGCTACACTGGAAAAATTCGGGTTTGGTGAGATCTATATTAGTAGGATTAAAAAATTGTATACAAACCAAACCGCATGTATAAATACAAATGGTTTTCACTCAAGGGATTTAAGACTGACAAATGGAGTCAGGCAGGGCTGTCCTCTCTCCCCCAACTTATTCAATCTGGTACTAGAAACATTTATCCAGATTATACAGGAGGAAGAAAAGATTGAAGGTTTGAGAATGGCCAGGGAAGAATTAAAGATATGTGCATACGCAGACGATGTAATTTTGACACTTAAAAACCCCGGGATATCGATAGAAGAAACTTTTAAAATAGCTAAAAGCTTCGGGGACCATTCAAATTATAAAATAAATATAGGGAAAACCAATGTACTCAATTTAGGCTGCAGTAGAGAGACTAAAAAGAATATCAGGGAAAAGTATAAACTACAATGGCATAATGATCATATTAAGTATTTGGGGATATACATATGTAGTGAAACTCAGAATCTTTTCGACAGAAATTTGGGTAAAGAATTAGAAACCTGTGCTAGCTCCTTAAAAAAATGGGACTTCCCTTGCTTTAATACCCTAGGAAGAATAGATATAATAAAAATGAACTTATTACCTAGGATTCTGTTTAAACTACAATGTATCCCAATAGAAATCCCCAAAATCTGGTTCTCGGAGCTACATAGACTATTCTCAAAGTATATCTGGAGAAATAAAGCAGTAAGAATAGCATATAAAAAAATAACAAAGGATAAAAAAAAAGGGGGGTTAGCAGCGCCTGACCTATTTAAATACTACCAAGCTATATTATTGGGTAGAATGTTGGAGTGGAGACAAGGAAGATGTGATAAAATATGGATTAAGCAGGAACAAGAGAGTGTAAATATGAAAAATGTATTGTCATGGGACAAAACACGAATCAAGCAAGTAGCGAAGAAAACAGAACATCCATTCATCACCCCCTCCCTTAAAGCAATGCTAGAATATATTAAATATAAAATTGAAGAATTACCACCCTTGATGTTAATTGAAAATAACTTAGAATTTGCACCGGCAAGAGAATTAGGATGGCTAAAAAAAAACAAATTAGAGGAAGATACGAGGATAATTAATCTAGTACAAGGAATAAGGCCAGCTACAGAGTTTGGAAAGTTACAAATACAAAACTTTTTTGGAAAACAAAAATTAAAAGGTGGAGAGATAAGAGATAAAATGAATAAATTAGAAAATTTCTTTTTAGAGAAAACAGTCCCACAGAATATGCTATCATGGCTATATGACCATCTGGGAACAATTGAGGAGGAACAAAATACATGTGGGTTCCGTGAAAAGTGGGAAAAGGAGTGGGGAGAAAAATTAGAGGATTCAGAATGGGAGAAGATTACTTCATATATTTGGATACCCAAAAATTCTAGCATTCAATTATTACAATTTAAAATAGTTACTCGATGGTATTTGACGCCGGAGAAACTTTTTCAAAAAAAGTTAAAAGAAAACAATAATTGTTGGAGATGTGAGGCGGAAATGGGGAACTTGCTACATATGATATGGGAGTGTCCAGTAATACTACCATTTTGGTCAGAAATTCAGACATTCATAAGAAAATATGTTATCCCAGATGGTGATATAAATGAGATGGTAGCAATTTTCGGACTGAGCCTAAAAGGGGAAAACAAGATAGTGGAATTGTTAATTTATATTCTCTCATTGGCAGCCAAAACTATTATAATAAAGAACTGGAAGTCTATAAATAAACCCTCCAAAACAGAATGGTTGAATTTATCATCTTACTTGCTATTGACAGAATCAGGGGAGGAAGGAGAGCGGGAAGGCGGGGCACAGGAAGATTTTCAGATGGCCAGAAAGATGTGGGAAGAGGCTAGGGGGAGATATGAGGAGAGAGAGGAAGAATGAAAATTAGAGAACAGCAAATGAAGAAAATCGGGGAGGTGTGGAGCACTGAGAGCGGTGGATGACCTGAGGCACAGAAAGGAACGTGGCCTTGACACGGCCAGAAATGTTAGACCGGATATATGTTGAAACAGGTGAAGAAAGGGAAAGAGAGAATGTATAGAAAGGATGGAGACGAATGTAACTAAAGAAAGGGTGTGAGTATGTTGAGGAGACTGAATGGAACTCGGAGTACAAAAAGTGTGAAGTAAGAATCTGGAGACAGGAACCAAATAGGCCACAGGTCCCCTCTTTCCATCTCCTTGTTTTTTTCTTTGTTTTGTAATTTACGGATATTGTGACTGCTGTTTGGTGTGAACTTTTATGTTTAGATATCACATATATATATATATATATATATATATATATATATATATATATATATATATATATATATACGTATTTAAGATTAAATAAATTGTCAAACGATGATGCAAAATAAACCCAACATAAGAGGGCTCCGATGAAGCGCAGCCAATCTAGTTGGGCATAGTACAAAGTTGTACGCTGAGTTTGAAAAAGAAAAAAAAAAAAAAAGAAAAAAAAAAAGGAATATTTTTCGTTGAGAAGAAAGACGGTTCTCTTCGACCCTGTGTGGATTACCGTGAGTTGAACCGAGTGACTGTGAAGAACCGGTATCCACTTTCATTAGTTCCTGATCTGTTCCAAAAGTTGCGTACTGCTAAGGTCTTCACTAAACTCGACCTTAGGGGTGCGTATAATCTCATCCGCATTCGCGATGGCGATGAATGGAAGACTGCCTTCAGATCCCGTTATGGACACTATGAATACTTAGTAATGCCCTTCGGCCTTTGTAACGCTCCTGCAACCTTCCAACACTTTGTCAATGACATCTTCCGTGACTTCATAGATGTATTTATGGCAGTGTATCTGGACGATATTCTCATCTTTTCCCCTTCTCTGGCTGAACATCAAGTCCATGTCAAAAAGGTGTTAACTCGTCTCCGTGTGCACAATCTATACGCAAAACTAGAGAAGTGTGAGTGCGAATGGGAGGACATTCAGTTCCTTGGTCTACAGATCTCTCCTGAAGGCATCGAGATGGACTCACAGAAGGTTTCAGCCATTCTGGATTGTCCAACACCCATGGATAAGAAGGGTGTTCAACGTTTCATTGGGTTTGCAAACTTTTATAGAAGATTTATAATGAACTTCTCAGCCATTGTGGCGCCCATTACACAGTTAACCAAAGCACATCAAAGGTTCCAATGGACTCCTGAAGCTCAGACTGCCTTTGAGAGACTCAAACAATTGTTCACCACAGCTCCAGTACTTAGACATGCCAACCCCACACAGCCCTTCGTTCTAGAAGTAGATGCTTCCGAAACTGCAGTAGGGGCTGTGTTGTCCCAACGTTTTGGTCCTAAGAATCTATTACACCCTGTTACTTTCTTTTCTCGGAAACTGAATCCCTCTGAAAAAAACTATGACATTGAAGACCGAGAGTTACTGGCTATCAAGGCATCCTTTGAGGAATGGAGATACCTGCTGGAAGGGGCACAACATCCAATTCTTGTCTTTACAGATCACAAGAATCTGGAATACCTCAAGACTGCCAAACGATTACGACCCAGACAAGCCCGCTGGGCCCTATTCTTCTCCCGTTTTGGCTTCCATGTTACTTACAGACCAGGTAGTAAGAATGTTAAACCTGATGCACTATCTCGAATGTTCCCGGAGGAGTCTCCTGTTAATCCTGCTCCAGATACCATTCTGTCTTCCAAAAATGTCTTACTACTTCAACCTGACCTTCTTACTCGGATAAAACAATCCTCAATGTCCTTACCCAGAGAAGTAACAAATCATTTGCAATCTCAAGATGGTATGTTCTTTCAGGATGATAGAGTATACGTACCTGCTGACCTTCGCACATCTTTATTGCAGTTAGGTCATGATAGTTTGTTGGCCGGTCATTTTGGAGTTGCCAAGACACAAGAACTAATACAGCGTAACTTCTTCTGGCCTGAACTCCGCCAAGATTGTAAGAAATTTGTATTGTCATGTAACGTCTGTGCTCGATCCAAGCATGTTCAACATCGACCATGGGGCTTACTTACCTCCTTGCCCATACCCTCCCGCCCCTGGGACATGATATCAATGGACTTTGTTACAGATCTACCCCCTTCCAACGAGTTCACTACAATTTTCGTGGTCGTCGACCGATTTACGAAGATGGCACACTTCGTCCCTTTAAAGGGGCTACCCAATGCTGCTACTACTGCTGTAGTTTTTCTTAATCAAATTGTAAGACTCCATGGACTTCCTTCCGATATTGTCTCTGATAGGGGGGGTTCAATTCACTTCAAAATTCTGGAAAGAACTCTGTAACAGGCTCAAGATAACCTTGTCACTTTCTTCTGGCTATCACCCCCAGTCAAACGGGCAGACTGAGAGAATAAACCAAGTACTGGAACAGTATTTGAGATGTTTCACATCTGCATCCCAGGAGGATTGGTCTTCTTTGTTAGCAACTGCCGAATTTGCCTATGATAATAGTGTTCATACTTCTACAAATCAAACACCATTCTATGCCAATTATGCATTTCATCCTACCATGTTTCCTATGTTGAAATACAATTCTCAGGTACCTGAAGTTCAACAAAGACTTTCATGTATTATGGAAAACTTCAAGGAGTTACAGAAAAATCTTAATCAAGCACAAGTCAGAATTAAGACTAAAGCTGATAGAAAGAGAATTGTTGCACCCAACTTTCAGACAGGTGATCTGGTATGGCTCTCTACTACCAATCTTAAATTGAAGTGTCCATCCAGGAAATCGGGGCCTAAATTAATTGGACCATTCCCTATTGAAAGACAGATCAATCCTGTGGCTTACAAGTTGAAACTGCCAGACTCCATGAAGACACGCCCAGTCTTCCACGTTTCCTGTTTAAAACCAGTTGTGCCTGATTCTTTTAAGAATCGATCTATTGCTCCACCTCCTCCCATCCTGGTGGATGGTTCTGAGGAGTTTGAAATAGAAAAGATATTAGACTCCAAGAAGAGTAGAAATGTACTTTATTATCTGATTAAATGGAAAGGGTTTGGTATTGAGGAGAATTCATGGGAGCCAGCATCAAATGTTCATGCCTCCAGGTTAATTAAGCTTTTTCATAAACAATATCCTGCAAAGCCAGCTCCAGGTGGCATCCGGAGGATGGGGGGCAATGTCATACTCACCGGTCTGCCCGTCCTGTTCGTCGGCTCCGTGGTCCGTCTCGCGCAGATGCGCGCACGCATAGCCGACATTTTGTTTGCTTGACGCATGGCATCACCCCGTTCGGCGTTTTGGCCACTTCCTGTTTTGGTTCCTGGGGGCAGCGCGCCTGTGCGGGTGTACGCGGTCATGTGTCCGCATGTACGCATGCGAGGCATATGATTGCTGACAGATGTACGCGTGCGCGGGTTGTTCCTGTCAAAAGTACGCATGCGCGGGGGGTTAATGCGGACGTTAGTACGCATGCGCAGCGTCATCAATTGGCGCCAAAGAGCCCTATATAAGCTAGTCTGCCCTGCATGTTAGCGCTGTCTGTTCGTACAGCTTGCCAGCAGTGTACCTTGTGCTCTGTCAGCCATTACTTTGATTGCCTTATCATTGCCGACCTTAGCCTGTTCCTGTTTCTGCCTGACTGCCGCCTGCCCAGACCTTCTGCCTGTTTACCCGTTCCTGAATGTACTCCGCCTGCCTCGACCTCTGCCTGATTTATCGTTTATGATTGAACTCTGCCTGCCCTGAACCCGGATTGTCTGACTAATCTTCTGATTCTGTACCTCGATATCTCTCCTCCACAACGCAGCGTCAGCTGTTCTCCTTTGTCTCCGGTGGGGTAATCCCGAGGGTCGTGACCTGTGGCTACCAGGCAGCAAAGTAGTCCGTTGCCCACTAGGGGTAGCGGCCCATCATCCCTTGCGGGGTGCTCTGGTGAAGACCCGTAGCCACATAGACTCCACGCCTTGGGAGAACCCACGCCAACCACTGGTGACAGGGTCAACAGCACCTGCTCAGAACGTGACAACAAGAATCTCCGAAATCAGTTTTGTGAAACTGGCACATTTAATTAAAGAAAACATTGTAAATAGAAGTACTTTTATTTAGGATTGTTTTTACAGATAATCCTTGTAGTATATTTACCAGTGATCCCCATACAGTCCTGTTGTGGCTGTACTACGATCCCCTGCAAAACCATTTAAATGTGGCCCAGGCAAGGCTGGAGTTATCATGAGGCACTGTAAGCGCGTGACTACAGGCACTTTATGTTGTAGAGGTGGCTAGCCTCACTACCCAAATGTCCCCTCTCTCAGCAGAGCCAGAGGGCGATGTCACTCACCATGCAGCTTCAGTCCGGCAGTGGCTGGCAGGTAGTTAGGGGTGGAGATCCGTGGTTTAATCAGTGCCTCCTGGGAAAGAGAAAGTAGCATGGTGGGCGGTGTGGGAATTGCATCCTCCTGCCTCTGTCTCTGCACCGTGCTAGCTGCAGAGCTAACAATCAATGAAAGGGGCTAAAAGTGGCTAAAATTCAATGAAAATAACATACTAGCATTTTTACTTCTCTCCTGGGGGCTTAGTAAACCTACACACTGTAAAGGGGCCCATACACTCAGCCGATTTTCTGGCCGACCGATCGATCCCGATCGATCGATCGATTGATCGTTTGCAAATCGGTTGGCCAATCGACCGATCGATGGCCAATTTCGATCAATTTCGATGGATTTCCATCGACCAGGCAGGATGGAAAATTTAGGTCGATCTGATGAGATTGCTTATCAGTTTGCATTGGCCTTAATGGAAATCTGATGGCAAAAAAATGCCATCAGATCGAATTTCAATAGATTTCAAACTGAAATCTATTGGAATTCTATCCTGGTAAAAAATGTTCTAAAAACGCATCAGATAGATCATCAGATGCATTTCTTATCTATCTGCTGCCAATCTGACAAGTGCATGGGCACCTTAAGGCTCCCTGCACACTGCATGCGATTCCGATTCCGCTTTGTAATCGTTTTTTACATCCGATTCCGATTTTTAATCTTTACTACATGCTGCGTTTTTGATCCATTTTTCTGTTGAAAGTATTCAGGGAAAATCGGAAACGGAATTGGAAAACGGATTTGCAGGGAGCCTTAATATACCATATACCATAGAGCCAAATTAATCCATGCCATGCACTGATGAGGATCAAACAATCCGAAACAGTCTGTATGCATGTTGGATTATTATGGATCTGTACGAATTAACAAGTGTACACATCATTGCATTCCAGTGGTTCTGGAGGTGTGTTTAGCTTCTAAGGGTAACAATGGTTAATTTGCATATATTCAGTGATGCATTGGGAGACATCTCAAGCTCACTCCAACCTGAATTATCGCAAATTCTTTCTGTTTTAAGAAAGCAAACTTTTGTTTTTCTTAGCATTTTAGTAAGGGGGCTTTTAGGACTATTGTAGCCCCTCACACTCCAATGAGTTCTGGTTCACCATGACCTTGCTGGCTAGTCTGTACCTCTTGGTGTTACAAGCCCTACTCCATAGAACCAAATTAATCCATGCCATGCACTGATGAGGATCAAACAATCCGAAACAGTCTGTATGCATGTTGGATTATCATGGCTCTGTACAAATTAACAAGCTGACACATCATTGCATTCCAGCGGTTCTGGAGGTGTGTTTAGCTTCTAAGGGTAACAATGGTTAATTTACATATATTCAGCAGTGATGCTCTGGGAGACATCTCAAGCTCACTCCAACCTGAATTATCTCACATTCTTTCTGTTTTAACCACTTGCCGACCACCTACTTCATATTGGCGGCGGCAAAGTGGCATCCCCAGGACCACGTAACGCAGAATGGCGTCAGGTCCTGGGGCACTCTTTGGCCGGGGATCGCGCGCTGGGATGCGCGCGCATCCGCCGGCAATAGGCTCCGCCCACCCGCGACGTCAACCCACCGGCCAATCGGAAGCGCCGGCGGGTTGTTAACCCGACGATCCCCGGATAGGAAGCGTATAATACGCTTTGTAATGTTTACAAAGTGTATTATACAGGCTGCCTCCTGCCCTGGTGGTCCCAGTGTCCGAGGGACCACCAGGGCAGGCTGCAGCCACCCTAGTCTGCACCCAAACACACTGATCTGCCCCCCCCCCTGCCCCCTGATCGCCCACAGTACCCCTCAGACCCCCCCTGCCCACCCCCCAGACCACCATTTGCACACAATCACCCCCCTAATCACCCATCAATCACTCCCTGTCACTATCTGTCAACGCTATTTTTTTTTTAGTCCCTAAACTGCCCCCTGCTCCCTCCTGATCACCCCCCCCACCCCTCAGATTCTCCCCAGACCCCCCCAGACCCTCCCCCCCCTGTGTACTGTATGCATCTATCCCCCCTGATCACCTGTCAATCACCTGTCAATCACCTGTCAATCACCCGTCAATCACCCGTCAATCACCCCCTGTCACTGCCACCCATCAATCAGCCCCTAACCTGCCCCTTGCGTGCAATCTGATCACCCACCCACACCAATAGATCGCCCGCAGATCCGACATCAGATCACCTCCCAAATCCATCGTTTACATCTATTCTCTCCTCTAAACACCCACTAATTACCCATCAATCACCCCCTATCACCACCTGTCACTGTTACCCATCAGATTAGACCCTAATCTGCCCCTTGCGGGCACCCAATCACCCGCCCACACACTCAGATTGCCCTCAGACCCCCCCTTATCAATTCGCCAGTGCAATATTTACATCTGTTATTCCCTGTAATAACCCACTGATCACCTGTCAATCACCCATCAATCAACCCCTGTCACTGCCACCCATCAATCACCCCCTGTCACTGCCACCCATCAATCAGCCCCTAACCTGCCCCTTGCGGGCAATCTGATCACCCACCCACACCAATAGATCGCCCGCAGATCCGACATCAGATCACCTCCCAAGTGCAGTGTTTACATCTCTTCTCTCCTCTAAACACCCACTAATTACCCATCAATCATCCCCTATCACCACCTGTCACTGTTACCCATCAGATTAGACCCTAATCTGCCCCTTGCGGGCACCCAATCACCCGCCCACACCTCAGAACGCCCTCAGACCCCAGCCCTGATCACCTCGCTAGTGCATTGCTTGCATCTATTTCCCCCCTCTAATCACACCTTGAGACACCCATCAATCACCTCCTGTCACCCCCTAGCACACCTACCCATCAGATCAGGCCCTAATTTGCCCCGTGTGGGCTCCTGATCACTCGGCCAAACCCTCAGATCCCCCTCAGACCCCCTTCCGATCACCTCCCCAGTGCATTGATTGCATCTATTTTCCCCTCTAACCGCCCCCTGAGACACCCATCAATCACCTCCTGTCACCCCCCTAGCACTCCTATCCATCAGATCAGGCCCAATACATCCTGTCATCTAAGAGGCCACCCTGCTTATGACCGTTTCCACAAAATTTGCCCCCTCATAGACCACCTGTCATCAAAATTTGCAGATGCTTATACCCCTGAACAGTCATTTTGAGAAATTTGGTTTCCAGACTACTCACAGTTTTGGGCCCGTAAAATGCCAGGGCAGTATAGGAACCCCACAAGTGACCCCATTTTAGAAAGAAGACACCCCAAGGTATTCTGTTAGGTGTATGATGAGTTCATAGAAGATTTTATTTTTTGTCAAAAGTTAGCGGAAATTGGATTTTTATTGTTTTTTTCACAAAGTGTCATTTTTCACTAACTTGTGACAAAAAATAAAATCTTCTATGAACTCACCATACCCCTAACGGAATACCTTGGGGTGTCGTCTTTCTAAAATGGGGTCACTTGTGGGGTTCCTATACTGCCCTGGCATTTTAGGGGCCCTAAACCGTGGGGAGTAGTCTAGAAAACAAATGCCTCAAAATGACCTGTGAATAGGACGTTGGGCCCCTTAGCGCACCTAGGCTGCAAAAAAGTGTCACACATGTAGTATCGCCATACTCAGGAGAAGTAGTATAATGTGTTTTGTGGTGTATTTTTACACATACCCATGCTGGGTGGGAGAAATCTCTCTGTAAACGGACAATTGTGTGTAAAAAAAAATCAAAAATGTGTCATTTACAGATATATTTCTCCCACCCAGCATGGTTATATGTAAAAATACACCACAAAACACATTATACTACTTCTTCTGAGTACGGCGATACCACATGTGTGACACTTTTTTGCAGCCTAACTGTGCTAAGGGGCCCAAAGTCCAATGAGTACCTTTAGGATTTCACAGGTCATTTTGAGACATTTGGGTTCAAGACTACTCCTCACGGTTTAGGGCCCCTAAAATGCCAGGGCAGTATTGGAACCCCACAAATGACCCCATTCTAGAAAGAAGACACCCCAAGGTATTCCGTTAGAAGTATGGTGAGTTCATAGAATATTTTATTTTTTGTCACAAGTTAGCGGAAATTGATATGTATTGTTTTTTTTTTTCACAAAGTGTCATTTTCTGCTAACTTGTGACAAAAAAAAAATCTTCTATAAACTCACCATACCCCTAACGGAATACCTTGGGGTGTCTTCTTTCTAAAATGGGGTCACTTGTGGGGTTCCTATACTGCCCTGGCATTTTAGGGGCCCTAAACCGTGAAGAATAGTCTAGAATCCAAATGCCTCAAAATGACCTGTGAATAGGACGTTAGGCCCCTTAGCGCACCTAGGTTGCAAAAAAGTGTCACACATGTGGTATCGCCGTACTCAGAAGAAGTAGTATAATGTGTTTTGGGGTGTATTTTTATACATACCCATGCTGGGTGCGAGAAATCTCTCTGTAAATGGACAATTGTGTGTAAAAAAAAATCAAATAATTGTCATTTACAGAGATATTTCTCCCACCTAGCATCTGTATGTGTAAAAATACACCCCAAAACACATTATACTACTTCTCCTGAGTACGGCGGTACCACATGTGTGGCACTTTTTTGCACCCTAAGTGCGCTAAGGGGCCCAAAGTCCAATGAGTACCTTTAGGATTTCACAGGTCATTTTGCGACATTTGGTTTCAAGACTACTCCTCACGGTTTAGGGCCCCTAAAATGCCAGGGCAGTATAGGAACCCCACAAATGACCCCATTTTAGAAAGAAGACACCCCCAAGGTATTCCGTTAGGAGTATGGTGAGTTCATAGAAGATTTTATTTTTGTCACAAGTTAGCGGAAAATGACACTTTGTGAAAAAAAAAACAATTAAAATCAATTTCCGCTAACTTGTGACAAAAAAAAAATAAATCTTCTATGAACTCACCATACTCCTAATGGAATACCTTGGGGTGTCTTCTTTCTAAAATGGGGTAATTTGTGGGATTCCTATACTGTCCTGGCATTTTAGGGGCCCTAAACCGTGAGGAGCAGTCTTGAAACGAAATTTCTCAAAATGACCTGTGAAATCCTAAAAGTACTCATTGGACTTTGGGCCCCTTAGCGCAGTTAGGGTGCAAAAAAGTGCCACACATGTGGTATCGCCGTACTCAGGAGAAGTAGTATAATGTGTTTTGGGGTGTATTTTTCCACATACCCATGCTGAGTGGGAGAAATATCTCTATAAATTGACAATTGTGTGTAAAAAAAATAAAAAAATTGTCATTTACGGAGATATTTCTCCCACCCAGCATGGGTATGTGTAAAAATACACCCCAAAACACATTATACTACTTCTCCTGAGTACGGCAATACCACATGTGTGGCACTTTTTTGCAGCCTAACTGCGCTAAGGGGCCCAAAGTCCAATGAGCATCTTTAGGCTTTACAGGGGTGCTTACAATTAGGCACCCCCCAAAATGCCAGGACAGTGAACACACCCCACAAATGACCCCATTTTGGAACGTTGACACTTTTAAGGTATTCAGAGAGGAGCATAGTGAGTCCGTGGCAGATTTCATTTTTTTTTGTCGCAAGTTAGAAGAAATGGAAACTTTTTTTTTTTTTTGTTACAAAGTGTCATTTTCCGCTAACTTGTGACAAAAAATAAAATCTTCTATGAACTCACCATGCCTCTCACTGAATACTTTGGGATGTCTTCTTTCCAAAATGGGGTCATTTGGGGGGTATTTGTACTATCCTGAAATTTTAGCCCCTCATGAAACATGACAGGTGCGCAGAAAAGTCAGAGATGCTTGAAAATGGGAAAATTCACTTTTGGCACCATAGTTTGTAAACGCTATAACTTTTACCCAATCCAATAAATATACACTGAATGGTTTTTTTTTTTATCAAAGACATGTAGCAGAATAACTTTCGCGCTCAAATGTATAGGAAATTTTACTTTATTTGAAAAATGTCAGCACAGAAAGTTAAAAAAGTCATTTTTTTGACAAAATTCATGTCTTTTTTGATGAATATAATAAAAAGTAAAACTCGCAGCAGCAATCAAATAGCACCGAAAGAAAGCTGTATTAGTGACAAGAAAAGGAGGTAAAATTCATTTAGGTGGTAGGTTGTATGACTGAGCAATAAACCGTGAAAGCTGCAGTGGTCCGAATGGAAAAAAAGGCTCTGGTCCTTAAGGGGTTTTATGACTGCAGTCCTTAAGTGGTTAAGAAAGCAAACTTTTGTTTTTCGGAGCCTTAATATGTAAACATTTTTACGCGGACTAACTCCTCTACTATCAGGAAGAGGCAGTGTAGTTGGTTTCAGGCCTGCATATTCTGGTACTGCAGATGCAATTTGCACATGCTGGGCCTTTAAATTTGTTAAGAGGGTTTTCTGCAGCCATTTTTAGACAGGTGCTGCTTGGTGAATGAATGAAGAACTAATCAAGAGGCTGAATGAGGACCCTGAGTGGGTCTCTCTGGACCAGGGGCCCTGATGAAGTTGCAGCCTTTGCATCCACTATTGGGTTTACCAGAGCAAAGTTATCATTGTTTGTAGGTCACATGACTCTGCTTCTTGACTGGAGTTGGACTGACCTGCTAGTGGTAGGCTTTGAGGAGGAGGGATTATTTTGCTGAGACGCTTCCTCCTTTGCATATACTGTAAGGGTAAGATCTTTAGAACACTTTCCTTTCTGTCTTTCGAAGCATACCTTAGACAGTTTCTATATAATTTGTTTTCGTCTGGAAAAAACGGTTGATAATAAAGTAATAAGCATGGTACGATGGATTGATACAGCGACATGGTGGTGCAGTGGATAGCACTCTCCCCTTGCAGCCCTGCATGGATTTCCTTCAGACACTCTAGCTTCCTCACATACCAGAAAAACATACAGATGAGTTAATTGTCCCCCTACATTGGCCCAAGACTATAATAGACACATGACTGTGGTAGGAGGTAGACTGTGAGCCCTTCTGAGGGATAGTTAGTGACAAGACTCTATAAAGATGTGTGAAGATGGCTCCACAAACTACTAACTTGGGGACGGGGGTGATAGTTATGCACACAGCATTTTCCAGTTATTTTGTCCTATCAGTTGTTTGCTTCACAATATACATAATAAATCTTCAAGGTTGTAAGAATGTTCTGTCTAGGTTGTGAGGCCAGGGCCAGATTTCTGGAAAGGGCGCAAATGCTACTACATATGAAAGAGAAGGCTACAAATTGTTGAACAACACATGAAAGTGGAATCTGATTCCCAAGGGAGCTATACATGAAAAAGAGGGGCTGCTGTACATTGATGTTACACATGGAAGAGGGGGCTGCACATGACATGAGAGGGACGCTGCTGTACATGGAAGGGGAGCCCCAGCATACTTGGCCTAGGGATGGAAAAAGTATAAATCCGGCCTTGTGTCAACATTGGCAACAAAACATTGGCAAATGCAAAGGGAGTGAATACTTTTGCAAGGCACTGTACTTTAATACTAAAAAAACAATGAGTATCTTTGGTCAGTGATGTGAGGGAGAGATGTAGATCTGCTTCTGCATCTGTATGGGGTAACTTGGCTTTTGATATTCACAGAATGGTAATTACTTCGAAAAGCAGTATTTCTTTCAGAGCCATGATTCCTGGATTGAGAACAATAACATCTCACACTGTACTGTCTACTCTACATTGAGAACTGTATTCTGTTAGTGAGCTCTGTCATCTGGAAGGAAATCTGTCTCTCTCTTCCCTGCTGCGATATGTATTTGCACTGTGACGTCTATGGCGAGAGTGTTGCTCATAGTCTGTGCTGCAACGTCAGTCCATGGTGTGTTGTCTGGAGTCTGAGGTTAATCCAATTCCTTCCGGTCAGGGCTGAGGATAGATCTCAGTCAGTAAATATCAGAAGATCCTCCATTTTTTCTTTAATGGACCATAAGAGCCCGCTATGTGCAGGAACTGGTCCGATCTGTTGTGTGTATTGTTCCATGCTGAGGAAGCTGCAAGGAAGAAAAACAAAAAGGGCCATTAGCTGTAATAGTCAATATAGTATACATAATTTAATAAGCCCTACAGACTCCTGAAGAGCTTTAGATGTATGTAGACAGATAGGAGGAACAGCAGGGTACCACAACACTGACAGGTACATTTAGCAAAGCACACACCTGAATGACCTGTTAGCTTGTGTAAGTAGCCTGCATATTGCATATTCTGTAACAGGGGCTTTGCTAGGATCCTAAATGATGCAGGGAACCCTGAGGGCGTACCTACGTATATGCCGCTGGTGAATTGCGCACAGGGTGACTCTGTTGGTGCACTCTGCCACAGGGTCATATGACTGACGGTTTTTGCAGTGCGATGCGATGAGGCAGGAGCATTGCATCGCTAAAAATAAGTGTAAAACCAGCCTTAAAGGGAAGGTGTGAGCTCAAAAAACCAAGATCTACTTACCTGAATGCTCCAGACCACGTGAAAGTGATCACGAGCAGTGCGACCCATGCGCTTGCGCAGGTGCAGAAGATGTCGACCTGGCGAGGTCGGCATCTCCAACGGAGGGGATCCTGGGACACCGGAGCTGTGGGACAGAAAGGCTGCCAGGGGCTGGAGGAAGCTCCAGGTAAGTAGATCTCGTTTTTGGTTTTTTTTTTAGGGGCTCGCACCTTCTAACCTAGAGGTTGAGCTCCTGTCTATAGTCTCTATCACTGAATTTGGGTATTTTATTGTGCAGGTGGATGCGTTTGGACTGTAAACAAAAGAATAATATATTATTTATTTGACTCCATTGTTTATTAATCTTTGTTTGGCCACAAAAATGTGATCAAGCATAGGCCATCAATATTAGATCCTTAATTGTGTGTGTACACATATTATATGCCTCAGTGAGCCACCAGGGAACTGGTTGTCACTAACAGAAACAAGGAAAAAGGCTGAAAAATGTTCCAACCAGAAAAAGTATAGATATGACAGCTTCCCTATATGCCCCATGTGATCGGAACAGTCCAGAAGCACTTCTGGGTTTCAGTTTCAGCACTGTGTAGCTTGCGCTGTCACACATAGGACATAGGTTGTTGTAATGCTTGAGCCATTAACCATTAACAGAGGATAAGCAATGATGGGAATAGGGAGGCCAGCTTCTCCTAATACAAAAGTGCAGATGGGAGTGATGCTGCTATGTTGATGCTTGGTTGAGGGCAGTGTCATAGCAATAGAAGATGCAGATTTAGTGACCACACTGGGGACCGTGGACCAGACGGGCACGCTAATGGTCCTCCTTCGTTCATCTTATTAGCTGTTTATTGGTGCTATGCTGGTAATGAACACCTCTATGGCCTCAATTCACTAAGCTTTATCAAACACTTTATCGAACAATTGATAATTTACCTCATGAGTAAAATCTAATTTTGAATTCACTAAAGTGTTATAGATATATTGAAAATTGTATCGATAAAACATTAGATAAATCTATAACACCTTAGTAAATTCAAAATTAGATTTTACTAATGCGGTAAATTATCAAACGTTCGATAAAGTGTTCAGTAAAGATTAGTGAATTGAGGCCTATATGTGCATTGCATAGTGATAATCCTTAACAAAACTTTTTTCTTACTCTGACTACACCTCTCTGACATTGTAGCTGTCCTTGGTAAGTGTTGAGGCTCCGTATCAATGGCAGGGAAGATTCGAGGCTAAAATGCACCCAGGACGAGGGTGTAAAAATTGTGCTCCCCCCCCCCACCGTGGAGCCAGGTATAGGTGCCCGCAGTCAGGGGCGTAACTAGGCCCCACCGGGCCCCCCTGCAGATTTTCTGAGCGCCCCCCCCCCCCCCCCCGGGGCCCGCTCGCGGCCGTTTTGTGGGTGCTGGAGGGGTGGCAGCATGAGGGGAAAGCCTTGCCCACAGTCGGCGGGGAGAGGGGTAGTTCCCCCCTCTCCCTCACCTCGGGGCTCTCCCCTCTGTGCTCCCCTCCAGCTCTTTAGTGTGTGGGGCTGTGGGCAGCGAGCGGCGGGCAGATACATACCTGCTTCCGTGCGTTCCATCGGAGACTTCTCCCTCTAGCGGCTGACGTCACTTCCGGAAGTGACGTCAGCCGCTAGAGGGAGAAGTCGTCGATGGAACGCACGGAAGCAGGTATGTATCTGCCCGCCGCTCGCTGCCCACCACAGCCCCACACACTAAAGAGCTGGAGGGGAGCACAGAGGGGAGAGCCCCGAGGTGAGGGAGAGGGGGGAACTACCCCTCTCCCCGCCGACTGTGGGCAAGGCTTTCCCCTCATGCTGCCACCCCTCCAGCACCCACAAAACGGCCCCAAGCGGGCCCCAGGGGGGGGCCGGGCCCCCCCGCGGGCGCAGGGGCTGCAGGGCCTATTCCTACGCCCCTGCCCGCAGTGTAGGTTAGCCAGGTCTAGTTGCACTAAGTACAGGTTAGTTAGGTAGCTGCCTCCAGTATAGGTTAGATAGGTAGGTACCCCCTATATAGGTTAGATAGGTAGGTTTCCCCCCCCCCCCAAATCGGAGGCGTCAGCCTCAGGGAGGGCGCCCCAACTTCTCCCTGGGGCCACCCTCCGTGCTCCCCCCTCGGCTGCAGAGTGAGCGCAGCAGGAAGCGCTGTATACCGCAACTCACCTCCCAGTGTTCTAATCGCTGATCACTTGCCGCTGGTCTCCTCCTCTGCATAGACGTTTATAGACACTCTACTTCCTGCTAAACAGAAAGTAGAGTGTGTATAAGTGTCTATGCAGAGGAGGAGACCAGTGGCAAGTGATCGGCGATTGGAACGCAGGGAGGTGAGTTGCTGTATACAGCGCTTCCTGCTGCGCTCACTCTGCAGCTGAGGGGGAAGCACGGAGGGTGGCCCAGAAGAGGGAGGTAGGGAGAGGTCGGGCTGCCCTCCCCACAGCTGCGGCTCCCCTTCCATCATGGCGCCCCCCCCTCAGCACTCAGGGCGGCCGCACGGCCCTAGAAACGGGCTGATCAATAGAGTTCTTGGGGCCCCATTTAAAACTCGCACTGGGGCCCCAAGCTCCTTAGTTATGCCACTAGCCGAAGGTACATCATTCTGTCTGCTGTCCAAACTCCTCCCCTATCCAATGGTGACCTACATGAGGTGGTCAGGGAGAAGCTTGGAGGTGTCCTTCCCACACACTCTCTAGTGAATTTAAAGTGGACCTGAACTCAGAATTTCCTTACTGCTCTAAATGACAGGCAACAGAATAATAACCTTTTAAAGTAAATTCGTTACAACTGATAGAAATCCTGCAATAAATCTGCAGTGTGTTTACTTCCTGCTTTAATGGAAGCAAACATATTGTTTACAAATTAGCAGCTCTGCCCTGGCAGAGGAGATTCCTGAGCTAACACAGCTAAAGAGATCAAATTGGTGATTAGTCAAAGATGAGGGGGAAATAGGCTAAATAAGGCTTTCTCAACCAGGGTCCCTTGAGTACTCTGCAGGGGTTCTATGGCATTTTCCCCCATTGTGGGGGAAGTATAGTAGAGCACATTATAATAGGGGGTACTGTAAAAAGAAGCACTAAATTGGGGGTCAGTATAATAATGAGCACAGCAATAAAAAACACTACGATAAGGAGACTGTATAAAAAGGAGCACTGTAATAAGGGGTTGTGAAATAAACAGCCTCACCTACTTTTATTTATTTATTTATTGTATTTATAAAGCTCCAACATATTATGCAGAGGCTGATTATTTTAAAGACCATGCCTCCTGCAAAATAAATTCAGGGGTTCCTCAAGATCAAACAATTGTTTGCAGGGGTTCCTTGAGCTCCAAAAGTTATTTGCAGGGTTCCTCCAGGGTAAAAAGTTGAGAAAGGCTGCTGTAAATACATACAGGGTACATCCTATATAATAATCTGCCTGTGTCCCTGCGTCCTCCTGGTGCAGGGGGGGCGTGTGTTCTTGTAACGGGCCTAAGGTCTAGTTTCTCTATGTTTTCCTTCTGGCCTGTACAAGAGTTCAGGTCCACTTGTAAAAGGGTTAAATTATTTATTTTCCAATTCCTGTTTTTATGTTGGCGCAGCTGTCAGCTAAAACATAGTGGAACGTGGTGAGTTAATTTGATACAACTACTATACAGTATATACAGTTACATACCTCCCAACTTTTTGAGATGAGAAAGATGGACACTTAAAGGGACCCTGTAGGGGGGTCAGGGGAAAATGAGTTGAAGTTACCCAGGGCTTCTTATGGTCCCCCACAGACATCCTGTGCCCGTGCAGCCACTCCCCAATGCTCTGGCCCCGCCTCTGGTTCCCTTCTGGAATTTCAGACTTTAAAGTCTGAAAACCACTGCGCCTGCGTTGCCGTGTCCTCACTCCCGCTGATGGCACCAGGAGCGTACTGCACAGGCCCGGTATGGTCTGTGCCTGCGCCGTGCGCTCCTGGTGACATCAGGAGAAGCGAGGACACGGCAACGCAGGCACAGTGGTTTTCAGACTTTAAAGTCTGAAATTCCAGAAGTGAACCGGAGGCGGGGCCAGAGCATCGGTGAGTGGCTGCGTGGGCACAGGATGTCTGTGGGGGACCATTAGAAGCCCCGGGTAACTTCAACTCATTTTCCCCCGACCCCCCTACAGTATCCCTTTAAGTGGTGGGGCGTGGCGCCCCACCACACCCCTGATCATGCCCTGCCACGCCCCCCGTCACGCATACCATAAAGATTTCATAAGAAAAATATGTTGTTTTATAATTCTAGCCACACTGCTCCTTTCTAGCCTGGTTCATTTTCCTTCATATTACCATTTTAAAATTAGTAATATATCAATTTAAAAGATGGAAATAAAGTTAAGAGTCAATCAAACTCATTTTTTTAGTAGTGAGATGTATATATTTACACAGAAAGAGGGACAAAGTGTCCTGAAAGAGGGACAAAAGAGGAGGAAAGAGGGACAGGGCTCCCAAAAGAGGGACAGTTGGGTGTTATGCAGTTATATTGAACATTCTGGAGTAGCAATGGCCTTGCCATAACTATCACCGTCCTTTCATGTTTACCTTTATGTTTTTTTTATGTAACCATATAAATGATTTGTCATTCAGAGAAGATTGTGCTCTCTGACCACAGTTTAGCTATTGACAGTTCCACTGTCTTGCTTTGGTTTGGAAGGCGTGTGCAAAATGTCATCATGACTGTATGCTGCTTAAAAGGGAACTATGATAAAAAAGCTTAGTTTTCAAAACTGCACTCACACATGCACACATGATGTACGTGTCAAAGAATAACTATATATTATAAAACTGTAATTTTGACTATGTGGCCATTGAAAGTGGCAGTGCACTTCCCACTTCCTTAGGCTCAGTTCCCACTAGCTGCAAAAAACGTACCAGTTCGATATGTTTTTTGTAGTTTAGCGGAACACAGGAAGTGCTTCCACTTATTGAAAAAAAAAAGAGTTGTTGACCACAATGTGGCAGACGGAACAAGGCCTGCTGGCAGGGCCGGCCCGCTCATGAGGCGGGGTGAAACTTTTGCCTCAGGCGGCAAATTTCTAGGGGCGGCATCCGCCCATCGGTGGGTGCGGGGAGCCGGCCGCCCAGCTGGAGGGGTAGCGGGCAGGACGGGGGTATTGGGCCTAGCGGCGGGGAGGGGGGTCGGACCCCCCCCCCTCCCTCGCCTGGGTCCCCCGTCCTCCGCTCCCCTCCTGCCTTAAATAGATAAGAAGCGCAACTCGTAAGAGGCAGTGGGCGGGGAGGACTCACCTCTTCCTCGCTCGATCCAGCGTGCGCTCCACTGACGTCGCTTCCTGCAACGCCGCCCACTGTATTGTAATACCCCCGCCCTGCCCGCTACCCCTCCAGCTCGGCGGCGGTGGTCCCCCCCACGGGGGGGCGGCGGCAGCAATCATTTTTTCCTCAGGCGGCAAAAAGTCTAGGGCCGGCCCTGCCTGCTGGATTTACATCACAGGAGCCTATAGGCACAGATGTCCTGGCACCCTAGACTTCACCCTCCATGAGCCTACAAACCCCTACAAAACTGCACCACAAGTGTGCTGGCTGGCCCAGCTGTCACTTCTTCCTTACTTCCCTTGCCCATCATAGGTAGCTACAGGTGTCCCTTAGTATTAGGTAGCTAGAGGTGCCCCCGTCTGAAGGCAGATCTCATCAGTGGAATGCTGAGAGCTGGGTGAGTAACTTCTCATTTACACTCTGCTTGGGACTCTATAGGGAAGGAGGGAGGCACCAGTGGAGGGGAGTGAGCTGCCTTTCCATCATCAGGCACCTGTAGGCACGTGTCTACAGTGCCTCATGGTAAATCCGGCTCTGGATGGAATGCAGAATCCCGACCAGCTATTGTTTCCCAGACAAGCTGATGCGTTGCCCATAGCCACCTTTGGAGCAATGCATCCGTCCCTGGAACAGAAACACAACTTTAAAATGGATTGGACACTGAACTGGTTATCTCTGCTCTGTCCAAATCAGAATCAGAATCTTTATTCTCGCCAAGCACTACTGGGTCGTGCCCAGAATTGGGCTTGGCACGTACAGGGGACTTATACAGATACAAATACAGATACAGGATGGAACATGCAGTCAGAAGGAACAAAAAAACAAAAACAGACGCAGGGGGACACAATGAAGCATTAGTTACAATTACAAATGGACTGTTCTCAATGAGAACCGAGCCTAAGGGCTCATTCACACTATGTGCTGCGCTGTCAGTTTTGACGCAACGCACATAGTGTACATGTGAAGTAAAGAAAGTCGAGGCACTGCTGCAGTAAAAAAGAGAGGTACCTTTAATCCACGGTGTTCGGACACAGCGGGGTATACAGTGGGGGTGAGGGGATGCCTGACAGCTGTTTCGCTAAGAAAGCTTCTTCAGAGGCAAAATGTAAGGAACAATTAGACCCAAGTGATGTCCAGCATTAAGTAGCCTCACTTACCACCTCTCGGTAGTTCGCAACGCCCCCAGGATCGCGGACACGGCGTCCCGGCATATAGGCTCCGCCCCCGGAAGTGACGTACACTCTGCTTCAACCTATCGGGAAGCGGCAAGTCTCCCTGCTTCCTGTGTGTCGTCATGAGCCGGGTTATGCGTCACAGCCTGCCCGTTCGCCGGCCAAATCCCAGGTTCTGGTTGCTATAGTGATCATGAGCCATAGCTGTAAACATACAAGGGGACACAACCGTCAGAGTATTCAAACAAAGAAGACACACATTACAAATAGGACCATTATTAGCCACAGAGCTGCTACAAAAATAAAGATCAATAAATATATAAGGATAGAGTATTAATATTAGTACTTAGAAAGAAAGCAATGGAGCTCATTCCTTTCATTAAGCCCAATAGGGCCACAAGCTCCAGTTTCAGATATTAATCTGGCTTCATTCTGGAGCAGAACCTGCTCATGATTGCCTCCCCTATGTGGAATGGGAACCTGCTTTAAACCCATAAACTGCAGTGAGGTGGTATTCCCATTATGGCATTCCCGCATGTGTTTAATAAATCTGCCAGCACCTACGCCTGTCAAAACAGAGTTGACATGCTCCTGGAATCTGGTACATATCATGCGGGTAGTCTGACCTATATAGAATCTGTTGCATGAGCAGACTATCGCATACACCGTATTTTTAGATCGGCAATGCAAAAATTGATCAAACTTAATAAATTTAGTGCCAAGATATGCGCTTTTACCTGTTTTGAACTGTGCACAATGGTTGCAATTTCCGCATCTGAAATTACCAACCGGAGTGTATTTTTGCAACCAGTTCTGCTCATGCACCGATCTACACTCACTGTTGGTGATTACATCACCAATTGTCCGTGCCCTCCTGAAGGAGACCAGCGGTTTATGGCCGGTCACGTCGGATGGGCCCACATTCATCTGAAACTCACACCAATGCTTTTGAACTATTGCCTTAATTCTGTCTGACATCGGAGAATAGTCAAATACACAGGTAAATGGTTGTTTAGCAGATCTTGGACTTCTTATGGCCCTTTTCCTATTAGTCAGCAACTCCTCCCGGTCGCGGGCATCTGCCCTGCGAAATGCCTGATTTAAATCGTTCATGTCATACCCCCTAATGGACAGTCTGATGGCTAATTCTCTACTCTGATGGATGAAATCATCCCTTGTAAAGTTGTTCCTTTTCAGCCGAACAAACTGTCCATAGGGGATAGATTGGATCGTATGTGGAGGGTGGAAACTGGACCGGAGGAGCACGGAATTAGTAGCAGTATCTTTGCGATATCCCCTACTACGTATAAACCTGTTCTCAACATACAGCTCTAAATCCAGGAAATGCAAAGTTGGATTAGCCAGCACCCCTGTGAACTGCATGTTGAGATCGTTACAGTTAATATAGATGAGGAAATCCTCAAACTCACGTACCGTGCCCCTCCAGGTCAGAACCACATCATCCACATAGCGATACCAATGGCCAATTTTCTCCCCAAAGGGGTTTGAAGTCCCAAGGATATATTTTTTCTCCCAAAACCAAAGAAAAAGATTGGAAAACGTCGGGGCTACCGGCGTTCCCATGGCTACTCCGGATCTTTGATGATACCATCTGTCATTGAATAAAAAGACATTATGTGACAACACAAAGCTTAAACATTGCATCAGGTAGTCTACCCAGAGATCTTCCTCCCCACATTCAAGCAGGAGTTCTCCAATCACTTGAACCCCCTGGGATTGGGGAATGCGGGTGTAAAGATTGACTACATCTATGGAGGCCAGGATCTCCTTCTCCCCAAGTTCCACACCCCCAACCTTCCCCAGGGCGTCCAAGGTGTCAGCCAGGTGGGTGCGTACCACCCTCAAAAAAGGTCTTAATTTAAAATCCAAAAATTTGGACAGAGGCTCAGTCAATGAGCCCCTGGCTGACACAATCGGGCGTCCCGGAGGACAAAGCGGGTCCTTGTGGACCTTGGGGAGAAAATACCAAACAGGCTTCCTAGGGTACTCTGGTAGCAAACCCTCCCCCATTCGTTTGGTAATGAGTCCCTTTTCCACTCCCTGTCTCAAAAGGCTTTGCAGGATAGTCCTGTGTTGTGGTATGGGATTGGTTCTCAATTTGGCATAAAAACCATCCGATCCTTCCAATTGTCTAAGAGCTTCCTTGACATAAAACTCCCTAGACATCACAACAAGGTTTCCCCCCTTGTCAGCCTTTTTCAGGACTATTTGCTGGTTATCTCTAAGCCATTCTAAGGCAGCTCTCTCTTCCTTGGTTATATTCGGATCGGTCTCTGGATATATAAGAGCCTGAATGTCCTGAAGGACCCTTCGGTTGAGAATGTCCACTGGTGATCCGGGTGCTGACCTAAACTCCTTGGTAGATTTACAAGGGCGAAACTCCTCATTAGGCAAGGCCATTACATCCACCTGCATTTCAGTTTCAGGGTTGCTCTCAGTCCATAGTTGTTCTAAGTCACGTAGAACTTCCTGATCTCGACTATTATTCAGATTGTGGGCAAAGAAGCCAAGGTTGCTAATGGTCGTATGGCTATTTAAACGAATCTCTTCAGTTGGCATTTCATTCTTCCCCTCCTGCCATAGTGCGATGTTCAACCTACGTATGGTTTTATACCAATCTACCTCAAAGTTGAATTTGTTGAAACTGCAAGTGAGGGAATAGTTGAGGCCTTTCTTAAAGAGACTCTGTAACAAATTGTTTATCTTTATTTCTTCTATGCTATAAGTTCCTATGCCTTTTCTAATGTGGTCTGGCTTACTGCAGCTTTTCCTAATTGCACAGTAGCTGTGTTATCTCTGTTATATGATCTAATCTTCTCTCTATAGTCGGCACAGTCAGGCTGAGGCAGTCAGACTGGAATGTGCAGGGCTGCTTGTGATTAGCTAGAAGCTGTACACACCCCCTGCAGGCTCTGTGTGACTAACACACTCTGCTTAGCTGAGCCTATTAGAAGCTGGTTAGTTTGTTTGTAAACACTGCCTAAAACTGGCAATTACAAGCCAGGTTTGCAGCAGAGAATGGCAGAAACAGCACAGAGGGGACCAGGAGCACATAATGAATAGAATGGTATGCTTTTTATTGTAAGAATTTCAGAGTACAGATTCTCTTTAAGAAGCGATTCACTACCCGTTGGTAGTTGTACCCCAGATAAGTTGATAATTTGGAGGTTTTTGTCAGTCTCAGCCTTTTGGAGATGCTCTATCTCCTCTTGCGTTTTCCCCTCCCATAGGTCCCCCTCCCCCATGTAACTCTTTTGTTCGGGGTTCTGGTGGAACCTGGTCCTTCCTCCTCGTCCTCTTCTGATGGCTCTTCTAAAGGGACCTCGACACATCTTTTCTTTGGAGGGGTTTTCAAGGCAGATTTTGGTTTAGCCTTTGGTTGGGGTTTAGCTTGTTGTTTAGGTTTGCCTCGGCCCTCCTCTGGGCTTGAGTCGCTTCCTGAATCTGTAGTCCAGTAACCTTTGTTATCAAGTGATGGTTTTCTCCTTTTAAACCTGGATCTTCTGTTAGGTTGTCCCCAATCAAATACTTTACCCTCCTTGAAGTCCTGACGATCTCGTCTAAACTTGCCAAGTTTCCTCTGTTTGATATCGTCTTGTATCGGTACCAACCGATTTTCTATTTTTTCCTCAACTTTGGTTATATGGTCAGCAGAAGTAAGTTTCAAGAGCTCTTGTTTGCATAGGGTGATTTCAGCCACCGTACTGTTGTACTCTCGTTCAGTTCTCTTAAGGACAATGGACTGCAGTCTTAAGGCATGCTGTAAATGCTCCTCATCCCATTCCTTCATAAATTCGGCATCATTCCTATACTCGCTTGCCTCCCTATAATTTCGAAAGCCTCTGGATGCTATCGCCTTAGATTCGTAGCGTTTAAGAGTGGCTACAGTCCAAAAAAGTTTAACTTCTTTGTCAGACAGGCGGTTGAGATCTTGCTCAATGACCTTCACCCCCACTGTTTTGCTGGAAGTGGAGCTGGACCCGCTCGCTGTGTCAGTAAAAAATGTCTCCCAATCTGACCTACCAGCTTGGAGGCGTTTCAATTCAGCAACAGTGTCCACAGACGTGCCTGGAGCCTCAACAAACGGTTCCTCACATAGTGTACGATCCACATGGCAACATGAAAGTCCATAGACTTTCATGTTACCATTCACACTACAGGTGTGCGTTCCCATGCGTTACGATGTAACGCTTCTGGGGACATAAAATCACACGACGCACACGTCTCCCGATGGGTACGGCTGCCGGCGCCTGCGCTCTAGCGCTCCCTGACGTACATTCCGTGCGTTGACCGTGCGATGGCAACGCAAGCACGAAATCGTGTTCGTGCTTGCGTTGTGTAGTGTGAATGAGCCCTAAGGGGTGGGGGCTCAGTGCTGGCTTTTTATACAAAACATACAATTTTCCCTGCAGGACTGTGGAAGGAACAGTGTTGCAGTCTAAAATGCTTCCACAGCCTTTGGTCTCTAAAGTGGCTGTTACATTGTAAAAGAGCCTTGCCACTGGAGCTGGAGAGATGACAAGGACCTTTTGAGCTGGGCAGAGAGAAGACATCACTGCTGCTACTTTCCTAGTTCCGCACAGATGGTTTTCACACATGCCGCGCGCTCAATTGTAGTACTGCGCATGTATGAACGGCAGCCATCCAGATCAGACGGCTGCAGCAGCTGTGATGTCTTCACTCTCCCCAGTTTACAAGGTGCTTGCTGGCCCCAATGTAACAGCCACTTTAGGAACTGAGGGCTGTGGAAGGACGTTAGACTTTACCATTAGTCCCTCCACAGCCTCACAGGGTAGACTGTATGCTGTTTATAAAAAGCCAGCACAGAGCCCAGGACCAGGCCAAGGCAGAGGCTAGAAAGGAACCAGTCTGTGTGCGCAGAGCTGTGAGGGCTATCTGTACCACCCACCTTCAGTCATAACAGTGTCGTGAGCAGAGCATCCAGGAAAAATTAGTAACTCAATCCTTGATGCTAGGATCTCTCTTCAGGGTTCGAATCCTGGCTAGGTTCAGTACCTATTCAGTAAGAAGTCCTTGGCAAGACTTCCTAACACTGCAGGGTAGTCCCTTGAGCGCGCCCTTGGTGGCTGCAGCTCTTGAGCACTTTGAGTCCAACAGGAGAAAAGCGCTATACAAATGTTCAGATTCTTCAGCCGTATTGCAGTACCCCCTGTTTAAGACTCCTACAGCGGCATCCCTTATTATGTAGGAGTCATAGAGAGGGGGCGCTACGATGGGGCTGCATTTTGGTGGGGTGGGCTACTTAATACTGCTTGCACATCTGGTTATCTATATGTAGGAGGGGGGAAACCTAATACTGGGGCCACATCTGTCTATCAATACTGGGATGGTGGGCTACCTAATGCTGGGGGCACATCTGGCTACCTATACTGTGTGTGGGGGGAGGGGTACTTAATACTGTGGGCATATTTGCTATCTATACTGTGACGAGCACAATTTGGGGGGGAGACACTTTGGAATATCTGCCTTTGGTGCTGGAGAACATTGTTCTGGCCCTGCCTGAGCCTCCCCGTTGAAAGGGAGTTAAATAGCCCACCGTCCGTCTAAAAGCTCACAGCACTGTCAATTTCCATATAATAGCCACATAGGCAGTGGGCACTGTGTTTAAATTGCAATTTTAAATATAGATAGTTATTATTTGACATTTTATTTTTGAACAGTAACTTTTTTCCTCATAGTTCCCCTTTACATTTGGTTGGGTCAGACTTATCTGAGATGTCTGCTAAAAATAAGCAGCTTTAAATACAGCATAGAGAGGCAAGCACAAATAGATCTAGCAAGTAGTGTTGGCTGTTTGCCTGTGTGTTCACATCAGGAGTCGTGCTTTTGCATTCGCTGGCAAATGCCACCTTTTAGTTGCCTTCACTGGTGATGGTCATGTCTTGGAGAACTCATGGAGAAGCATGTGATCAGTTTGGGCAGGTGACATATATGCAAGTCTCTGACTTGCTTGTCATGATCGTGTGCTAAGGCAGGATGTTATCCCAGCAAGTCAGAACTTTGCAAATCTATCAGCTGATAAAAATTTTCATGCTTCTCCATGAGTTCTCCTAGACATGACCATCACAAGCCTTCACCAGCAGCAAACCCATTGCCCATAATTCCAGCTTTTTTGTTTATTCCTATGAAGATCTAATAAAGCAATTTTGTAAAAGAGCTGTCCTGGATCATTTTGAAGAAGCCATTGCCCATAATTCTTTAAACTAACGTCACCTGGGCTGAGATGACCAATCAGAAGCAGGGCCGGATTTCCGTAAAGGCCGCAGAGGTAATGACCTAGGGCGATAAAATCAGATAAGATAAGAAGGGCGGCTTGACTTGGAGAGAGAAGAGGTCATTTGTCAAAGTAAATCATCTCTTCTGGTCCCGCAGCGCAGCCATTCAGCACCCTGCTCTGCACTAATAGCTGAATTCCAGAGTTCCCCAATCCCTGCATCTCTCTCTCACTTCCTGATGTGTTAAAACAATCAGGTTCAATCATAACGGTCACCTGATAATCCATTCCTTTCTATGATGGACTTACAGATCGATGTGAGAAATACCAGAGATTTACATTACAAAGCAGATAGAACTAAGTTCCGCTGAGTTTTAATGCAGGCATTCCCAAACATCTGTGAACTCTGCAGTTTCTTCACCTCTTTTACAGCTTTGACACTGACCTCAGCAGATGTTAATTTATCTAATCCTAATTTATGACTGTTTTTTCTTTTTTTTTCCTAGCTAGCAGTGGTCTCTTCTGTTCCTTAGTTAACTCTTTCCTGACTCATTTTCTGTCCTCCAGCTCCTACCATCTATGAGACTGCAGGATAAAAAATGCTGTTTTCTTCCCTTTCATTGATACATTGTCAGTTTAAATGACACCTGAGCAGTGGTGCTCATCCAATATTTGGGTATCCAAACTACCCAGATAATCTGAACTTTTTCCACTATTGAAACTTTGATAGCCTTTTCTTAAGTTTCTGTGTGGTCTGCCCAACATACAAGTTAAAAGACTTCTTTGGAGGGAGGCATTTATTTAAGCTTTGTTCTCATGAGGCTCCATTGTGTCCTGCCTAATGTCAGCACTTTATTGTTTTTATAATTTAGTATTGTTGTGTTAAAATTATTTCCCCCCCCCCCTCTCCCCCTCCCTTGTACCCCTTCCCCTGTTAGTCCTTCCCCCATGTCCATTCCTACTTTCTTATTGGGCCCACATAATGTTACTGTAGTCTCTTCACCCTAGACATGTACTTAGTAGGGAGATTATGTGATTCCATGGTAGTCCTTATATGTACATGGATCCTGGTTACAGTGTCCATGTATGTTCCTTTGCCACATATATATATTATGCATCGTATCTTACAATGTGATTGTTTACACATGCTAATGCGTTGTGTACGCCATACACACGTATTTTACTGCGCATTGAACTTTGAGCGCTCCTATTGGTCGCCACCGCTGCCCCGCCTTTCAGCGTGTGACGCATGGCGGCTTCTCTAGCCGCCTACGTCACCATCCGCCCGTCTGGACGCAGAGTGTCCGCGCATGAGCGCGGACGCACAGGCGTCTATCCCACCTAGTCCCCTGTCAGGTCCGCCATGGGCGGATGGATGGGAGGAGATGGTGGTGATTGACGGGCGGAAGGGGGTGGTTTACCAAGGTGGGTGTCGGGGGATGGGAGGGACCCCATTTGAATGTACCTATGAGGCAGCAGCCTCTAAGTTCCCCATCAGGTCCGGCAACTTACGGACCATTATGGTTGGGCATTGTGTTAAGTGTGTGTGATTGGCTGCTGCAGTACCATGCTTGGTATATAAATGTTAGCTTGTACTGTGTATATGTGACATGTATTCAGCATGAGCTTGATAAAGAGGTGATTTCCTCGAAACGTTGCTGTGACCTGCTGAGATGCTTTTATCTAAAAAAAAAAAAACATTATTGAACTGGATGGTGCCGGCTGTCTTTCTACTTTATCAGCTGTAACAAAGAAATGTTTTTATTTAAAGGTTATGTTGTTGCGTATCTTTTAGAGCAGAGAGGAAGTTCTGAGTTCAGGTCCACTATAATTACAACAGAACATCCAAAGTGGGTCTTGATAGGATGTTTGCTACTTACCTGTTCTCTGTTTTGGATGGGCTTCTCTCCATTGCACTGCCCTGCCAGTTGCCACCTGTTTGTGGCTCCGATTGCAGCCAGTCGCACAGAGGACAAAGAAGCAGAGCATGCTCTGTCCACTCGCGCTCCCTGTAATTTCTCGCTCCTGCCCATGGCCGGTACAGTGTTATGCATTCTTGACAAGTACCAGTCATACATCAGCGTCATTTCTCAAGTATGCATGCCCAGAACACTATCGACGGCTGTGCACATTCGGGCAGGAGCGCAAATTACAGGAATTATTTGTTAAATGGGGGGCAGAGCAGCACAACTGAGATGAGCCCATTGAAACCAATGCTCGCTAGTCAGAGTGTTGGACAATTTTTTTTTTTTGGGGGGGGGGGGAGGGGGGGGGGGGCTTGGTGACTGCAGGCCTAGGGCACTGGAAAGTACAAATCCGGCCCTGATCAGAAGAAAGCATGACTGCACATAAGCAGTTGCACTTGCCTTGGGCATTTGTGTGCAAACGTCCGGTCGGAGGTGACAATGCATTTGTGGCTGTGTGCTCGCATTAGAATGTGTCCATTCAAAAATGCACCATGGAAGGTGCTTGTTCACTCAGCAATACTAGCAAGCAGCTGAATGAGGGATCAACACATCCCTGCTAAAGGAACTGTAACTTTTCACATTGTTCTTTATTATGCCATGGCTTACTGATTTATCCTTGATTAGATGTGTAGGCTAAGCATTGATTTTCCTGATCAATTTTTGGCAGATTTTACCATTCCAATCAAATCTGCCCATAATCAACTGCTCCAACATCTGATCGACTTTGGATTGATTTTGTGCAGTTTATTGATTGAAAGTCCAATCAGGCATGTTGGAGAATCTGTGTGTGATGATGATGGGGGATCTATGTCCCATAGCTTTGCACTACATCAAGCAGTACAACAGTTGCAGTTTAATCATTGGTTTATAGATTCTGCAGAAATATAGCAAAATTGAGCTTGCCGTGTATAGTAGGTATCAAACACTATCTGATCGAGTTCCATTCGGATGGGGAATGATGGACTTGGCATATGGTGCCATAATCGACCTGCATATGACTAGTTTAACCATTCACAGGCATGTTTCAGACCCAACTGTCATATTAACATGTTTATACTGGCAGAGATTAAATAAAGGAGGAGGACAGTGCTTTCAGCATAAAAAACAGTGATCAAAGGTTTGCAGGGAGTCCAGTCTGAAGATTCATAGGGTAATTGGATGTATGATGCTGACACAGGCATGAGTCTATTGCCAGGCCCTACAATTTCCCTCTCCAGTGGCAGTTAGCAAACAGAACTGAAATAACAGACTCCAACAACTGACATTCTTTTTCATGGCAATTCTACTGAACTGAAATGTAAAAACATCAAGTTATTCAATAACTGTTTTCCATAATTTAATTTCTATCACTAGATTAGTATTTATGTCAGACCTGATTCAATAAGCTTCAGTTGAGTACTTTGCTTGTTTCTATTTGTGGCCATCTGAAATGTTTGTGAATAGACTGATAAGATTACCCCATGCAAAGCTGACATTAGTCTACAAACTGTCACTCCCCCTCAGCAGTGTGCAAACCAGAAGGCTGTATTCTAGTTCCACTAGACTAGTGTATAGTCTAGTTCTACTGTAGACTTATCTGCTTATATAGTATAATGCCAAAGCAGATATACACAGTATATATACATATGAGGTCTCCCAGCACCTTGTCTGTGCACCTCAAACCGCTGCAGCTTCATACAAGTCACATCTTAATGACATTTCATTGAAAGGCGGAATCATCCACTGACGGCGGGGAGGGCAGCATCATACATTTCCCCTCCACAGATTTCTAAAGAGAGCAGCCATACAATTCCGCAGTTCCGGGGGATTTATTAAAATATTGGCATCCTACAAAAATATATCACCAGTCATATATAGCGAGCCAAGGATAGAGAAAAAAGATGAGTGTGACGCGGACACCCCTCCTCGCTGACTTGGTATGGTTCAGATTGTAACAGTTTCTCTTTGTAGGTTTCCTGTTCAGTTTCTTTGAGGGACTGAGCATGGCTGCCACTGAGATTGCTCGGCAGATGGTGAGTAGCTGGTGCAGTGGTCAGCATTGTGTGTCCGGAGCAGCCGGGGATGGGGGTAGTTATATAGACGTGTGTGTGAGAGGGGGATTCATGGTGTCTGCTACTAGTGCAGCATCATCATCTGCACATCCTGCTACCCGCCTGGCTGAGGACTGGGAGCAGCTTCCCCCCATTGTACACGAGCCTGAGTACAGTGTATGGAGCATCAGGGATGGGGAGCCCAGGGCGTTGGCAGTGCTCTGGCTGCCTGCATGGCACACTCTAGCCTAGGCACAGGAGAAAATCCATCAACCGGTTGAATAGCAGGTGCAGAGCAGAGGCTTCGTTATGAGCCAGCTGCCCGCACTCTAGCAGACTCCACTCATTACCCACGCTGGCGTACAGCAGTGTTTGCTGCTTTGTGCCTTTCCCAGTATGTGCAGGAGGCTGGGGATGCTTCACTAATATATGTCAGCATACTGTAGTTTATGCTTTACACCTCCCATATTTTACATGTTATATGTATCCTACAATTTTTCTTATGCATGTTTAGTATAGCCTTCATTTTGCACATGTATTGCGGTGTGGCTGCATCAGCTGGGTACTGGGAGATGCCCCAAATAGTAAAACATCGGTTATTGAAGTTACCCCCTTCATAGGCTAACTACCGATAGTTGTAGATGATTGCCCACGATTATCTACTACCATTAAATACACAGCTGCATCGGGCGCCCAAATCCCCGCATGGGCACCAAAGTTTACCTCAAACATCTATTAGATGCCTGCTGGTCATGCCACTCAAAGGACCTGATTCGTTCATCTCTGTGAGTAAAGTGCGGTACACACGTCAGATACGAACGACTGATCATGTAAACAATGGTGTACACACACAAACCATTTGTTTAAGCCAACATTTACAGATATAAGCTTTGAATGTCCATGGGCAGCTAGTTGAGAAAGCTGAAATATCGCCACGCATGCTCTGTTAACCTAGAAGATCTGTAAAGTCTAGTAGTGCACACCTCCCTGAACTAACAATTGTCAGCACACCATATCCACCTGGATGGATTTGAAAGGTTGAGAGACAAATATCTGTACTCGCTATCTTTGGAGGTGTTTCGCAAACTATTTTGGTGCTAGTCTAGTTTAGGGGTCCCAGCAGGAAACTAGCAAATCATAGCACCCTCGAAAAATATGAAGCCTTGTGATTAGCTGAATAGTGTGTGCTTAGTTTACTACAATATATTTGAAACCTAGCAGTTTGAGAGGGTGCTTTCCACCAAATAACATTATTATTATTATTATTATTATTATTATTATTATTATTTATTATTTATTGTATTTATAAAGCGCCAACATATTACGCAGCATTAGCATATCTACGCTTGCCGATTCTTTAGGGGACCCAGCAGGAAACCTCATAGGGAAATTCCACTAACTTGATTGGGTGGATGGCATCCTCACAAACTTCTGCGTTTCAGAAAGGTTGTAGAAAACTATGTCCCGCAATATTCAGCTAATCACAACACCTAGTGCTGTGGAGGAGGCTGTGATTGAGGACTGTTCCCTTTCATGTTGTCTGCTCCTCCTAAGGTAAACTAGAGACAGAATTTCCCTATGAGGTTTTCTTAGGGTCCCATAAACTACACTAGCGGCAACTATTTAATGATTATCAGCAGATCAATCCTGGATTGTTTTGTTTGATTTTCAGAGACTTTTATTTCATGTGTTTACGTAACTCAAGTTGCAGGCAGCTTTAATACGAATACCATATACACCTGCAAGATGATACCATAAGAACTCCTATCTGCTGGAATATGCTGTACTTTCACCTAGGATTACATTGCTAGGTTTTTGAATAAACCATATACAGTACATGGTTGTTTGTTCACTCCTGCTATCCACCTATGTGTGTATATGGATATAGATATTGCTACTTTAAACTTTTCAGGACACCTGTTACGAGAAATATGGATACCTGGCACCTTCTTTGGGATATGCATAACAGGTTTCTCACACTGTTCTCATTTATCCAAATTACGGTGTATCCAAATTAAAATATGATACTGTCAACTGGGTAGCATTTTTCATTCTAGAAGATTTGTCATTCATCACGCAGAGTGACATTTTCAGGTGTAATGGGTGAAGGAGATTTACAAGTGATCCACATACTTAAATGACCTGTACTTAATAGTATGCTTGGGCAGTTTCTTTACAAATTACATCTGAAAAAGTTACCTACTCCATGGAAGTAAAGAAATATTTTTCTAGAACAGAAAAAAAAAAATCCAGTCGAACCTACCTTATTATTCTGTGGATGTGGTAAGTTATTAACCCATTTATTAGCAGCTTCAACAGATTTATCTTGTTTGAGATAAGTGCCCTGCTTTTGACCTCATTCGGCAGAACTCGTTGTGCTGTAAATTCTTGGAATGCTTTGATCTCTCTCGATTAGCAGAAAAATATAGAGACTGAAAGCAAAAGTCCTGTGTTGTCTCACACTGCCCCCTAGTGACAAGTGGCCATAAATACACATTGATCTCTATTCACAATCAGGCATGTGGTAAAGGATTTTTTTACAGTTAATTAACGCCAGCGGTAATTTACACACCCCCCCCATTCACCAACATTTTCCACATGTTTTCCGCATGTGGGTACATTGTGGAAAAAAAGTGCGGTAACGTGTAAACAGGCATTAAACTTGCGATAAACATGCAGAAAAAAAGTTGCATTAAAAAATTGTCCCCCCCAAAACATTTTCTAAGTCCAGCAACCACAGCACTTAAGCCTCCAGAATCCATTTAAATCAATGGGAAGCGAAATATATGACCTGCTACTTGTAGGTGATAAAAAATCAGTACTTATTTTATTGTTAATTTGGATATTTTGCAGTAATTTTCCGCATAATTTGCGCACTTTTACTGAACATTTTCTGCATGCAGAAAATGTTGTGAATGTCAACATGGCCTTATTTTGGTTTCAAATTTCCCGCATGCGGAAAATGATTAATAGAGCCCATTATATCAGTACTAATTAGAAGCAAGAAAACTTGTCACACATTTGAGTTATTTTTATGTGTTCATTTGATCCTGGCATTGAGACACCCATACGCTATCTGATATCACTAATAGACTGGACGTTAGTCCATATAAACATCAGATCTAATGAAAGCTATTAAAGTGATGGCATTTATGATCAGAATATTGATAGGATTTGCCTACTCTGCAATCATGGCGGCGTTAGTAGTGACATTGTTAGACTCCTAAAACTCTTGTCTGTGTGGTGGAAAGTGGCAGAACCTGTGAACTATCATTATGTGGAAGATATTAATTCTTTACCTGATCTACCAGATATTGTGTAGTGTATGGTTAGTGCTAGACCCATAAACAGAATATTGTTGCAATTTCATTAAATTCGTAGTTTACCTACCTGATTTTGATTGTTAGTAAACTTGGATAAGAGTACTATGCTATTACTCACAAAATGTTCGTGCTTGATGCAGCTGTTGCTGTTACAGAGAAGTTGCCTTTGGAAAAGCCAGTCACATGACCCAGAGATGTGTGCAGACTGCAGAAGGTATAGAGTGGTGAGCAGAACGGGAGTTTGCTTCTGTGCATAGAGCCATCAATGGAGTTTGCCCACCTCCTCCCTCTGCTTCCTCATGTTGCACACAGAGAGGAGACTGGCAGGGATAGTTCTTTATTCAGAAGTCACTGACTGGTGTCCTCTGATTAGAGG
This sequence comes from Hyperolius riggenbachi, assembly GCF_040937935.1. Classification (NCBI taxonomy): domain Eukaryota; kingdom Metazoa; phylum Chordata; class Amphibia; order Anura; family Hyperoliidae; genus Hyperolius; species Hyperolius riggenbachi. The sequence continues at coordinate 130,114,120 of NC_090653.1, read as the reverse complement.
TGTCCAATGTCATGCCAAGTGTATGCAGATTTTATGTAAAGTGTAGGCAGCTTGGAATTTGGACAGTCATATGCATCTCCTGTTGATTTTGAGTGCCTCAGTCTAAAGCTGCAAAAATTTGTATGCATTTGGGATGGGGAGAAGTTTGGACAGAACACAGAATGCTTTTTATTCTAATCAAGCTGCACTTCACATGGGCACAGCAAGTCAGCATTGTAAAAAGCCAAGTAATAATGCATTCATGGTTTATGTGCAAATAGCAAAACTGTGTTTTTTGAGCTGATGTAGTCCACACAATATGCTTTTGAAGGGTATCTGTAGTCCGTCCGTCCGTCCCCCTCCCCCCCCCCCCCCCCCCCCACCCAAAAAAAAGGCATAGGCTGTACTTTGCGCCAGCACAGTGTGCCAAGCTCATACATGGAGGGGAGAGAGGCTGAGAAGAAGAGTCCCGGCTGGCAGCAGAGGTGCCGTGGACATCGGGGAAGCTTATGTAACTTCTTTGTTTTTGTTTGTTTTTTCTTTAATCCTGCAGGATTCCTTTTAAAGGAAACATCCGAGCTTGGGGAAAAAAAAAATCTACAGTACTTAGGGCTTCCTTCAGCCTCTGGCAGCCTATCTGTTTCTTGCTGCAGCTCCGATGTCAGCCGGTGGCCCTGGTGCCCTCTGCAGATGCTGACTTCACCAGTTCGGAATCTCCTGCGCGAAAGCTCGGCCACGCTCATGTAGCCTGGCAGCGCAAGCGCAGAAGATGCCGACCTAGTGAGGTCGGCATCTGCAACAGAGGGGACTCCCTCATGCCTAGTATGGCGAACCTCGTACTTGGAAAGGAGAAACGGCCACAAGAAGCATTTTATATTAGTCCTTGTCAGATATCTTTATAGGGACTTAAGGGCTAGATCAGTAGCCTGAGGTCTTTAGTGCTTAGTTATCATGGATGGTTGTGAAGAGGTGTGGCTATTGCTTTTTAACTGCGTAACAACTGTGTATTTTGAGGTGTTTTGTAAGAGGCTGTAGGTATTCATCAGAAATAGATAACTGTCAGACAAACTAGGCAGATAAAAAGCAATTACAGGTCCACTTATTTCTTTCCCTGAAGAGAAACTGAGTCCATTGTCTGTAAACAACATTCCTCTAAAAAGCCAGCCAACTGCTCCGTACTTGTGTGAAGCCTCTTTCAGGCCTGGTGCACACAGAGCGGTTTTTGAAGCGTTCCGCAAACCGCTTCCACCTGTGAAAACGCTTGGCTAATGTATTTGAATGGGATGGTGCACACCAGAGGTTTGAGGTGTTTAGCAAACCGCAAACGTGGGTCCTGCAGCACTTTTGCGGTTTGCAGAAGCGTTTCTGCCTCAATGTAAAGTATAGGAAAAGCTCAAAATGCTCTGAAAAACACTAGATCAGAGCTGATTTCCAGGCGTTTTTGTTATCTGTTCAGTACCAGCTTTTACTGTAACAATATTTGTAATCTGCTACACAAAACTCTCCAAAAAACGCTAGGCATGTTTCGAAAACATCTATAAACATGCCTAGAATGTCTCAGAAATCTGCTTCAAAAACCTCTAGCGTTTTGCAGATCTGCTAGAGGTTTTTGGTGTGCACTGCCTTAGACTGGAGGCTGAATGCAGAAAATGTATTATCTGTCAGCTCCTTCCATGCATTTGATGGGGGCTTGCTTGCTTTTGGCACCAGCAGAAGTGACTGGTCACTGCATTGTGGTTACTTAGCGGTCACATACTATTGCATTCCTGGTGGCCCAACATAAGCTAAAGATGGAACTCTCCATGACTTTTAAAGTGAACCCGAGATGAGCGTGAAATGGAGGCTACCATATTTGTTTCCTTTTAACGACCGCCTAACGCCGATAGGCGTCGGGGGGTCGTTAGTGGTATAGCTTGGAGATCGAGCGGCCTTTCCATGCCAGTTCACGGAGACTGTCTCCGTGAACAGCGTGCAAGCTGCCGATCGCGGGGAAGAAATCCCCACTGTTTACATCATACGGCGCTGCTACGCAGCAGCGCCGTGACGTAGATCGGCGATCCCCGGCCTCTGATTGGCCGGGGATCGCCGGCATCTGATAGGCAGAAGCCTATCCTATCAGGCGCAGGACGGATAACCGTCCTGCGCCGCTCAGAGAGGACACCAGAGGGAGAGAACGTTGGTGAGGCCACAAAATGCTGCGGAGGGGGGCCTTTGAGGAGCCCCCCCCCCCCGCAAATCAATAATAGCCGGCGGCGATCAGACCCCCCCAGCAGGACATCCCCCCCGTGGGGAAAAAGGGGGGGGGGGGAGTCTGATCGCCCTGGCACATACCTGATCGGTGCTGCGGGCTGTAGAGCCCGCGCAGCACCGATCACTGGAATATCCCCTGGACCTTAAGTGGTTAATCAATACCAGTTGCCTGGCACCCCTGCTGATCTTTGGCTACAGTAGTGGTCCAAGAATCACACCTGAAACAAGCATGCAGCTAATCAGATGTATCTGACATTGTCAGATCTGACAGATCTCCATATGCTTGTTCAAGGTCTATAGCTACAAGTATTAGAGGCAGGGGATGAGCAGGACAGCCTGGCAACTGGTTTTGCTTAAAAGAAAATAAATATGGCAGCCTCCAAATGTCTCACCCGAGTTCCCATTAAAGGGAACCAGAGAGGATGAAATATACATACCTGGGGCTTCCTCCAGCCCCATACGCACGGATCGCTCCCACGCTGCCGTCCTCCGCTGCCTGGATCCGCCGCCACCGGGTCCTGTCATTGCCGCGAGTCGGCCAGTGGATGCGGCCAATTCTCCGCATCACAGGGTGATCTCTCCATACAGATACGCACGGGGCTGTCTACTGCGCAGCCGCATGCGTACGGGTATGGAGGGAGCCCCTGTGATGCGGACAATTGGCCGCGACCGCTGGAAGTGACGGACCCGGTACCGGCGGATTCAGGAAGCGGAAGATGGCAGCGTGGGAGCGATTCAGGCTTATGGGGCTGGAAGAAGCCCCAGGAATGTATAAAATCTTTTCCTTTTTTCACCCCCCAATCCTCTCTGGTTCCCTTTTTAAAGAGACACTGAAGCGAAAAAAAAATGATATTATGATTTGTATGTGTAGCACAGCTAAGAAATAAAACATTAAGGCCTCGTTCACATCATTTAGCGCAGATGGCTGTGCGATTGGAACGCAACGCGTCCGATCGCACGCCATCTGCGCTCCTATGCGCTGCGCTGCAGATCCCATTCATTACAATGAATGGGATCTGCGCTGCGATTCCCAAAAATGCGTGCAGCACGCGATAGCGCAATCGCGCTGCCACGCAGCGCATATGATGGGAACGGTAGAAGGGCTGTCTATGCCCTTCTACCGTTCTTGCGTGTCGCACACTATACGCGCTGCCAAAATGCGCACGGCAGCGCGTATAGTCTGAACGAGGCCTAAGATCAGATACATCAGTGTAACTGTTTCCAGTACAGGAAGAGTTGAGAAAGTCCAGTTGTTATCTCTATGCAAACAAGCCATTAAGCTCTCCGACTAAGTTAGTCGTGGAGAGGGCTGTTATCTGACTTTTATTATCTCAACTGTTCCTGGACTATTTACTTTTCCTCTGCTAGAGGAGAGGTCATTACTTCACAGACTGCTCTGAAAGACTCATTTTGAATGCTGAGTGTTGTGTAATCTGCACATATTATAGAATGATGCAATGTTAGAAAAAACACTATATACCTGAAAATAAAAGTATGAGAATATTTTCTTTGCTGCTAATCTTCTAGTAATTATTCATAGTACACAACCAATTCACTATATCATATATTTTTTTTTCCGCTTCAGTGTCTCTTTAAGGCTGCTTTTATACATGTGTGGTGCATTGATCCCATGCCAGGGGAGCCTGCCACGGATTCACTCCATGGAATCAACTTCATATGACCCTGTGGCAGACTGCGCTGACAGGGTTATATGGTTAGGCCAGGCCTAGTGAAGTGAAGCATTCCCTATTGGACAGGAAGTACACCACTGGAATTCCTGTCGGACCGCTCATGCAAGCCACACTGCCCTCTACCATTTACACTTCACGCTGAACGCTAGCGATTGCTGAATCGCAATTAGCGGCGATTCCCCGACGTTCGCGGCCGCGATTTTGCTATGCTATGCACTGCATAGCAAAATCGCGGCAAAAGTCGCTCCGCGGCGCGATCGTGATCAAGTAAAAAACGAATCGCGGTAGTGGAAATGACCTACCGCGATTCCTATGTTAAAAAGCAAACCGTAGCGATTGTAAAATCGCTAGCGGTTTGCGATTCAGCCAGCGCTGGTGGAAAAGGGCCCTTACTGTGTCGCCATAGACTTGCATTACTGCATAAACCATGCGGTAGGCACGGATCATGTGGTAATGCTTGGATAACTTTGCAATTGCCTTGCAGCAATTTGACTACTTCCGGCACAATGCATTGTGTGAGTATGAAAGTCACCATAGACTTGCAGTGCCCTTGCAACGGTGGAGCGCACCGCATGCCAACATAACGCTGTATATGTGAAAGGGGCCTAATAGTTTGTTAACCATTGGGTGTGTGTGTGTGTGTGTGTGTGTGTGTGTGTGTGTGTGTGTGTGTGTGTGTGTGTGTGTGTGTGTGTGTGTGTGTGTGTGTGTGTGTGTGTGTGTGTGTGTGTGTGTGTGTGTGTGTGTGTGTGTGTGTGTGTGTGTGTGTGTGTGTGTGTGTGTGTGTGTGTGTGTGTGTGTGTGTGTGTGTGTGTGTGTGTGTGTGTGTGTGTGTGTGTGTGTGTGTGTGTGTGTATCTGTCTGTGCGTAGGTATTTTTAATGGCTCAAACACCTAGGGGGCCAAATATTAGAAAAAGAAGTGTTGGTACTGCCCAAAGGGTTGGCATGAAAATGTACTCCTAAGCGAAGAAAATGCCAAGAAAATAAGCCTCTGCAAGTCCAAGTGACACACAGACTCATACATTTGCACAAGATGTATATGCTATGCATGCAATTTTTAATGAATGTACTGTATATGTAGATTACATTATACTCCCCTCCGCCCTTTTTCTTTGGGTCCCTTTTTTTTTATATACAATTTTAGCTTTAGGGGGACAAAAATGAACCTTTCAACTTGGTTTTTTTTTTTTGTTTTTTTTCCTCATTAAATCACCATCTGTGGTTAATCACTATCCAATCAATATCAGCATTTCATGCTAGCAGTGTGGAATATCCTGTGTGTTCCAGGGGTATACCCCATCTGTGACAATCCTGCCTGCTGTTCTGATGCAGCGACCTTGCTGTCCTTTCCAATTAGTTCTGGGAGGAGGACCTTGGCAGTAAATAAATAGTAGCATTGCCTTTGGGTAGAATATGGATTGTTAGGAGCATTAGAGCTGACATTATGTAGCACTGCCCAGTAAACAGTCTGCATGAAGTACACATATAGACATTTCACAACGCTGGAATGCTGGCTTATTATAGATTTTAGCACAAAGTTCTTGATGTGTACCCTTCTGTACCAACACATCACAACCTATGCATGTGTGAATTCATCTATGAATATGTAATACGCATTGCTATAAAAAAAATGCGGTCATTTGAATACATTTTTACCACTATTGCTCAGATCTTTCTGCTAAGAAAGGTGTATCTGTTATGAGTATGTTGTGATTTGAATGAATTTTATTATCGGTATTATTGTTTTAGCACTGGGGGGAGGGGGGGCTTTTTCACACTGTTATCCACATGCACATCCCCCATTTTTCTGCATGCATTTTTCAAAGTGTACCATGTGCATTCATACATGGTTTTTCTGCGTGCTTTTTTGGGCTTTAATAATACACTCACACACTCACACACACACACACACACACACACACACACACACTTATTTATATAGCACCAACAGCTTCTGTAGCGCTGAACTACATTAATCAGGATACCTAGCATAAAATTCAGTCTGCAGTGCATATGCAGATTACTGAAAATGGCAGCATTGGTTTTCTGTGAGAAAGTCCCTGTCATGGCAATTCTCTAATCTTTTGTGATCTGAAAGGTTCATTGGATTGCATGTAGTTGAAAATAAGCCTTGCTCAATGTTTGTACACCTTTATGAGACAACTTTGGATTTTCTATAAGAGAGTATCTACAAGCCTGCAGTTAGGAATGCCAGTTGAGTTTAAGCCATCATCTCAGTGGCCAGTCATGTCGTCTTTTACTTTCCTCTGCATAAATCGGTCCCTTGCTTGTGTGGAAGAAGCACAGGAGTTGTGTTGACTTGATCAGTCCTCAAAAGAGATGTCTTTAGAGAGACTATGGCACAGCATGCAGCAGAAAATGTTCAGTGTATTTTTTTTCTCTCTAATAAAGATCTTTAAAGTGAACTGCCAGATTAAAAATCTGCTAAGCAGCGCTGAAAAGGCTTGGTGTTTCTTTAACAGTTTCACAGCATCAGAACTTTGTTTTTCTTACCCAAGCCTCATTTTTAGCTGCACAGAAGCTAAGCTCTGCCCCATGAAAGAAATCTGCTTGGGCATTTTTCCCCTGTTGCAGTGCAAAGCATGATGGGATTTCTGATGTCATTCTACTGTTTTTTTGGCGAAAATGTTTTCTTTTAAATATTAAATTTGAGATTTGAAGCCTAGCACGCGCAGCTGGGAGGGGTAATCAGGACAGTTGGAACTGTCTCGTGCTCCCTGTCACCTCCTTTCAACCAAAAAGATGGCTGCCCCCATGAAATAACAAACATTTGCCTGTTCTTTTAAAACAGGGTGGGTAAGATTATATTAGCTATCTATTTAATTAACATAACTAATGTAACTTAATGACAGTATGTTTGTTTAGGCTGAAGTTCATCTTTAACTGTGTAAGTATTGTCTAATTTGTTTAGTTCAAACAGCCTTGAATGTCGCCTACACAGACGTTTCTTGAGCTGTGCAGTGCGATAATGAAGTGTGGTGAAGTATTTTCGTAACCATACCTTCTGAACTAGAACAGGAAATCATTGTACTCGTGTCTGCTAGTTGTTGCTAGACGTGAGAGGAAATTCACATAACGAGATCCAGTGCTAGAAATTTCTCATTTGATATTTCTAGATGAAAAGCTTCCACTTTAATTTTCTAGGGACTCTAGTGCCAAAAGTTTGGACACACCTTCTCATTCAGAGTTTTTTCTTTATTTTCATGACTATGAACATTGTAGATTCACCCTGAAGGCATCCAAACTATGAATTGACACATGTGGAAGTATATAGTACATAACCAAAAAGTGTGAAACAACTGAAAATGTCATATTCTAGGTTCTTCAAAGTAGCCACCTTTTTGCTTTGATTACTGCTTTGCACACTCTTGGCATTCTCTTAATGAGCTTCAAGAGGTAGTTACCTGAAATGGTCTTCCAACAGTCTTGAAGGAGTTTCCAGAGGTGCTTAGCACTTGTTGGCCCTTTTTGCCTTCACTCTGCGGTCCAGCTCACCCCAAATCATCTCGATTGGGTTCAGGTCTGGTGACTGTGGAGGCCAGGTCATCTGGTGCAGCACCCCATCACTCTCCTTCCTGGTCAAATAGCCCTTACACCACCTGGAGCTGTGTTTGGGGTCATTGTCCTGTTGAAAAACAGTGAACCGTATTTGATCAAAAAAAGAAAAGAAGAAGAAAGGAAAAGTTTTTTTTTTTTTTTTTTTTTTTTTTTTTATTTATTATTTTTTTTTAATCAAACATGGTTCCCTGTTTTGACAATGTTTCACTATTGGATATGCTTCACTGTTAGACTAGTGGTTAGGTGTCTCCCGTGGGGGCCTGTCATCGTCGTGAGAGAGTCTCTATTAGGGATAATTTGTGCACAACTTATTCTGAAGCTAACGCCCTCCTTTTACTGTACCTGTTTTGAATGCAAGGTGTGTAACCTTCCCCTTATTCAAGCTCTGCATACTTGTGCAGGTAGTCAATTCAGATGCAGCATCTGTGTGGAAGCGCTGCCATCACCTTCTGCTGTACAAATACTGTAGATTAGTAGGGCTGCCAGGCAACTGGTATTGTTTAAAAGGAAATAAATGTCAGTCTCCATATCCCTCTCATTACAGTTGTCCTTTTAAGCCAGAGTTCCCCAACCCTGTCCTCAAGGCCCGTCAACAGTACACGTTTTGCAGAAAAAAACAAACTTGCACAGATGAGGTAATTAGTGTCTCGGGAGAACTGATTAACTAACTACCTTTTGTGGATTTCCACAAAACATGCACAGTTAGTGGGCCTTGAGGACAGGGTTGGGGAACACTGCATTAAGCAACTATCTGTGGAATAAAATTTTAGTAGTGTGCTGTGCAAGAGTTTGGGTCTGCTTTTGAAGTGAACCTAAACTGAGAAGGATATGGATGTTTCCAATACCAGTTGCCTGGCAGTCCTGCTGATCTTTGGCTGCAGAAGTGGCTGAATCACACACCTGAAACAAGCATGCAGCTAATCCAGTCTGACTTCAGTCAGAGCACCTGATCTGTATGCTTGTTGAGGGGCTGTGACTAAAAGTATTAGAGACACTGGATCAGCAGGAGAGTCAGGCAACTAGTATTATTTTAAAAGGAAAAACCATATCCTTCTCAGTTTAGGTTCCCTTTAAAGTGGACCCAAATTAAAAATACAAGGTTTCAGAAATAAAATCTATTTTCTAAATTATAATAGCAGCCTATTTTCAGCTGCATGATGACAAATCTAAAATATTTTACATTTATTGGAGGAACCTCTCCCTTCCTTTTATATTGCGGGGACAGAATCCGGAAAACTGGTGAAGTAGGAGCAATTGCTAATGGCTGCCACCTGTATAACCCTAGTTATGAAAAGAGAAGGGTGAAAAGCATGCACTGAAATGCTCATATGCTTGGAGTGTTTATTTATCGTTGTATGTGTCAGAGTGGTGCAACTAAATATTTTGAATAAAAAAAAAAAAAAAGTTTGGGTTTGCTTTAAACCAGTTTTACAGCATTTCATTTAGTAGCCATGATCACCACAAGCCTTTTACCTTGTGTTCCCGAAAATAAGACCTTGTTTTATTTTTAACTTTTTCTCCAAAAGATGTTCTAGGGCTTATTTTCAGTAGCTGTCTTATTTTCCACACTACTTGCCGTCACCTTGGCCAGTCAGAAGAGAAGCTTTGGCACATGACCAATCAGGTGGGGGTACTGGCACCTGAGGAACCAATTACAGCCACCCGCTGCTCCTTTTTCCAACTAGTGTCGATGGTCTCGCGGGTGGGACCACAGAACCATCATTGGGCCAATCACTGCACTCAATTAGTAGCAGTGACATCTGATAGGTCACTGCTACTGATCAAGTGCAGTGATTGGCCTAATGACTGTGCCGTGGTCCCACACACAAGACCTTTTTTACCAGTTAGCAAAAGGAGCAATGGGTGGCTGTCATTGGCCGGTCTAGTGTCAGTACCCCTGTCTTACTGTTCGCTTGCCATAGCTTCCGCTCTAACTGGCCAAGGTGATGGCGAAGGTAGTGTGTGCCTTGCCTTTCTCCGCTAGGCCTTGTTTTCGGGGGTGGGCTTATATTTCGAGCATGCTCAAAATTGCAGCTAGGGCTTATTTTCAGAGGAGAGCTTATTTTCGGGAAAATGTGGTACTTGCCAGAAGACAGATGCTACATCTTTTGCTAGTGATACAGAAACATTTAAGAGTTGATCCTTGCACATAATAATCAGGCTCTCATTTATTGATTACTCAAGCCTGAATGTCACCAAATACGTCTCCTCAACCTATTCTCCCACCTTCTTGCTGACTGCCTCCATTTATCCCTGCAGGAGATAAGTTCATTTGCAGCTCAGCCAGCTGCAAATGCAATACTCGAGTGAGAAGACCCAGATTAGTGGCAGTTGCTTGGCTGTTTCCATTTTCAAGAAAATAAAGGCATTAAAGGCCATAGTTAAAGAGAAACTGTAACCAAGAATTGAACTTCATCCCAATCAGTAGCTCATACCCCCTTTCCCGTGAGAAATCTATTCCTTTTCTCAAACTGATCAGGGGGCTCTGTATGGCTGATTTTTGTGGTAAAACCCCTCCGACAGTGTGAGGTCAGCGCTTCACAGCACTGAGGTACTGAGATCGCACTGTGGGAGCCTTGTTGCATTGTGGGAAATAACAGCTGTTTACAACAGCTAAAAAAGCAAGCAGCATCTACTTCCAGTGACACACCTGCCAGCAGTAAAATGTCACCATGGGGTAAATGTCAGAATTTAAATCAGAGAGAGGAAAGATTTTAAAATGAGCAAACGCTGACTAAATCATTTATACATAATTATTGTAAAAATTAAGCACTTTTATTACATTATTTTCACTGGAGTTCCTCTTTAAGCAGTTAAGCTACATTTACATTACTATAATTAAATGGAACCTTTAAGCCCCATCTACACAATACGATTCTTTGTGCGATTCGATTCCTATTCTATTTACGATCCGATTAAATCCGACATGTCCGATCAGGATTCAATTCCATTTTCCATTGTTTTGCAATGGCAAATCGAATTGAATCGAATCCCGATCAGAAATGTCGGATTTAATAGAATCGTAATCGAATCGCACAAAGAATCGTATTGTGTAGATTAGGCTTTAAGTCCAAAAAAATCTTAACTGTTGCCACCTCTTTTTTCGTAGCAAAGTCTGAATTGTCAAGGTTCCTTGATTTCTGGTAAGAGTGTGAAAATCTTACCATTAGAACTGCTGACATGTATTGTTCCTTATTGAAGGAATCTCCAGGTCTGCAGGTTAAAAAAAAAAAATGAAGCTATTTCAATACAAATTTAGACATGATACCTATTCAGAAGTTATTTTAAAAAATAAAGGAAAAACTCAGTTCTGCACCAATTTTTTGTTCTGATGGCATGACTGTATTACATTCCAGATAATGGCACATATGGCAGTAACATGCTGACTATCTAATCTTCCTCTTATCCAAAATGAAAACAGAAAAAAATGGTTGGGCAGAGTTGGCCTTTAAAGTCTCATACAGAACTTAGAATTTAATTTTCTGAAACATTAATTTGTGATTCTGGGCGACTATTTAGAGGGTACACCCAGACAAGATGCTTGTAAGGGGATCTGTCACCTGGAATGACCCTGGTTTCAGGTGACCAGTCCAAGGTTTGTACTGGTATCACAGCATGTCCGCTGAAAACTCTGTGACATTCCCTTATGCTATTCTTCTACAGCGTTTATTACGTAGTTGTTGATCCCTGCCTTGGTCAGTAGTGTTTGGCAGAAAGCATTGTTGTAGACCATAGATATCATGTTCTTACTGTTTGTGTGTTTTTTTTGTGTTTTTTTTTGTGTGTGTCAGGCATTAAAGTGTTTAGTTGGTGTGAGATTTGTTGTTGATGTACAGTGGTTTGCAAAAGTATTTAGCCCCCTTGAAGTTTTCCACATTTTGTCACATTACTGCCACAAACATGAATCAATGTTATTGGAATTCCACATGAAAGACCAATACAAAGTAGTGTACATGTGAGAAGTGGAACGAAAATCCTACATGATTCCAAACTTTTTTTTTTTTTTTTACAAATAAATAACTGCAAAGTGGGGTGTGCGTAATTATTCAGCCCTCTGAGTCAATACTTTGTAGAATGACCTTTTGCTGCAATTAAAGCTGCCAGTCTTTTAGGGTATGTCTCTACCAGCTTTGCACATCTAGAGACTGAAATCCTTGCCCATTCTTCTTTGCAAAACAGCTCCAGCTCAGTCAGATTAGAATTTCAGGGATGTCAAACTGGTCCTACGAGGGCCGAGATCCTCACACATTTTTGATACAGCTCAAATGAATTGATGGGTCTAAATCAGGAAAGGCGTGGTTCATCAGGTAGAACACATTCCTCTTTCTCAGTCCATCCTAAACACTGGCATGGATCTGGCCCTCCAGGCCTGGAGTTCGACACGTGGATTAGATGGACAGCGTTTGTGAACAGCAGTTTTCAGATCTTGCCACAGATTCTCGATTGGATTTAGATCTGGACTTTGACTGGGCCATTCTAACACATGGATAGGTTTTGTTTTAAACCATTCCATTGTTGCCCTGGCTTTGTTTAGGGTTGTTGTCCTGCTGGAAGGTGAACCTCCGCCCCAGTCTCAATTCTTTTGCAGACTCCAAGAGGTTTTCTTTCAAGATTACCCTGTATTTGGCTTCATCCATCTTCCCATCAACTCTGACCAGCTTCCCTGTCCCTGCTGAGGAGAAGCACCCCCAGAGCATGATGCTGCCACCACCATATTTGACAGTGGGGATGGTGTGTTCAGAGTGATGTGCAGTGTTAGTTTTCCCCCCACACATAGCGTTTTGCATTTTGGCCAAAAGTTCCATTTTGGTCTCGTCATCTGACCAGAGCACCTTCTTCCACATGTTTGCTGTGTCCCCCACATGGCTTGTGGCAAACTGCAAACGGGACTTCTTATGCTTTTCTGTTAATCATGGCTTTCTTCTTGCCACTCTTTCATAAAGGCCAACTTTGTGCAGTGCACGACTAATAGTTGTCCTACGGACAGATCACCCCACCTGAGCTGTAGATTTCTGCAGCTCGTCCAGAGTCACCATGGGCATCTTGACTGCATTTCTGATCAGCGCTCTCCTTGTTCAGCCTGAGAGTTTAGGTGGACAGCCTTGTCTTGGTAGGTTTACAGTTGTGCCATACTCCTTCCATTTCTGAATGATCGCTTGAACAGTGCTCCGTGGGATGTTCAAGGCTTTGGAAATCTTTTTGTAGCCTAGGCCTGCTTTAAATTTCTCAATAACTTTTTTTTATCTCTGACCTGTCTGGTGTGTTCTTTGGACTTCATGGTGTTGTTGCTCCCAATATTCTCTTAGACAACTTCTGAGGCTGTCACAGAGCAGCTGTATTTGTACTGACATTAGATTACACACAGGTGCACTCTATTTAGTCATTAGCACTCATCAGGTAATGTCTATGGGCAACTGACTGCACTCAGACCAAAGGGGGCTGAATAATTACGCACACCCCACTTTGCAGTTGTTGTTTTTTTGTAAAAAATGTTGGGAATCGTGTATGATTTTCGTTCCACTTCTCACGTGTACACCACTTTGTGTTGGTCTTTCACGTGGAATTCCAATAAAATTGATTCAGGTCTGTGGCAGTAATGTGACAAAATGTGGAAAACTTCAAGGGGGCCGAATACTTTTGCAAGCCACTGTATGTGTGCCTTTGTTGTTGTGCTGTATGTCATAGTTTTTGTTGTTTGTTTGATTTTGTTATTGTACTGTATGTAATATAGCAAATGTGGCCCATATATTGCTTAACAGGAGTAAAGCAAAAACATTCCACAAAGTTCTCATAGTCATTTGCTGTTCTATGCATAAATGTATAAAAATATTTTTCGTAGTCCGTATGGTACTGAGTCGCATAGAATGTACAGTGTGAGCCTGGTACATTGGAGATGGCCATAGAAGTTCACTATGGTGATGATGGAAGTTTGTAGAACCAAATATTTACACTTGGGAGCACTGGGAAAGACACTTCGACTGCAGCGTACAGTTCTGTCACTTTGAAAACCTGCGTAGCAAGCCGACAAATTATAAACACTTGCTTTGGAGTTGCTGCCAACAGTCAATCAATGATACATTTACTGACTGTTATGGTTACTCAAGCACGTCTTTCTTTATGAAAAATGGGAAACTTATCCAGTGCATTAAGAAATCATTTGCAAAGCATAAAAATAATAATAATTTTACAGCCTACATATTCCATTCAGTAATCTGTGTGTGTGTGTGTGTGTGTAACAGCTTTTATTGAATTTTTGGTTGGTTATCCTCCAGTGACATGATATCCATCAGGAGATGCAGTAGCATTGTTCCCTCCCTGAGCTTCCAAGACCTGTGTAGAAAGTTGGTGTTTGCCAGAAGACTGTTTATCTCTTCAGGAGTAATATTTCTTTTTGGGAAATCTGCAGTTGGCCATATTTGTAAAAGTGATGATCAGCTTAATGTATTGGCAGTTTTCTAGGAGTGAGGACTCGCACTTGGCACTACCTCCGTGTATAAAGCTCACGGTTATCTGCAGACCATTTTTGCTTTATAATGTGTTTTTTGCAAGCGTCACCTGACAGCAGCTTGCTTTGGCAACAGAAATCACAAGTGGTGTGTGAAAAAGTAGTATATGTAGCAAAAGGGTGCCCAACCCCCTTTCCCCAGCATGCGGAAACTGCACCTATTGATTAATGTGCCATTGCATCTGGAGAATTTCTCCATTGTGAAAACTGTGTGCTTCTGACTGAAATTGGGCTCTATATATTTTATTCAGATAAACTGAATTTACTGGATTGCTTGGTTGACATACAGCTTCCGTACAGGGACGGTTTTGACAAGGTTTTCACATCCGAAGTTAATTCAAGTATTTTCTATATACAATATTTCTCAGTCTCGTTCATAAAAAGAATGGGCTTTTGTATCTTGCTTATTTCCATGCACTTATGTTTTGTGCTTCCTGTGGAAAATGCTGAAATCAATGCCCCTCCATCTTTTTTGCTGCACGACAGGAAGTCCTTCCTGTATGCCTCTGTTACATTGGACCCCACATATCGAGGTGTGAGTTCATATAATTGCATTGAGAGGCGGTTTTCCAGCCTCCATAGTGATTTAGATGTAATTCTGGACACATTTTCATACAGAATTCCAGACCTATTTTCCAGTTTTGGATTGGGTGAAGCACATGGAGAAACCATTGCACAACTAGAGATATAACTTTTAGAGTTTCTGGTCTTCTAATGCCTAGGTTATCAACACGTGGTACGTGTACTCCTGGGGCTGCTAGGGTTGCGTTTATGCATTACTTGAACTTGTCTCAGCCTATCTTAAACAGTGAGTTTAAGGACTACAAATAACGATAAATGTGTATAAATAAGCCTGAATAAGCATTTTAAGTTCATGAATAGCAAAAAGGAATGTTGGAAAAGTATCACAATTATGGCGTACAACTAACAAATGCACAGGTCAAAGTGGTACTTGCCATGATATGAACAAAACGACGTACTCTATAAAACACTATCTTTAGTAAATGGGTCTGTGTTGCTCTAGTGGATTCTCCATCAAGAATTTGTTGTCTGTACACCTACTGGGAAACACTTGATTCTTGTTTAAAAGAAACCTGTAAGGGATCGCTCCTCTTGGGCGCAGTATGGTCTGAGGCGGCGACAGAGTAAGGCCCAGTGCACACCAAAAACCTCTAGCAGATCCGCAAAACGCTAGAGGTTTTTGAAGTAGATTTCAGAGCGATTCTTGGCATGTTTAGAGAGGTTTTGTAAACGTGCCTAGCGTTTTTTGGAGCGTTTTGTGTAGCACATTACAAATATTGTTATAGTAAAAGCTGTTACTAAACTGCTTCTGTAACAAAAACGCCTGCAAAACCGTTCTGATTTAGCGTTTTTCAGCGCCTGGAAAACCGTTCTGATCTAGCGTTTTCACTTTTATTAGCCAAGCGGTTTTCCCCCTGCAAGCGTTTTAAAAAAAAAAAAACACTCCAGAACCGCTCTGGTGTGCACCAGCCCGGAGAGTCAGCTGACACTTAGGCAGGGGTTTATGTAATAAGTAATAACATATGGATGCTGACCATGGCTGGGATTGAGCCCTGGTCTCTCGCGTCTGAGGCGATGCTCTTGACCAGTGTGCTGTAGCTGACACAGTCAGGATGTTTTGCTGGTTAGTACTGGTTACCAGTTGACATGTATTGCCACCCGTGTCAGCTGATCTCTCTCTCAGCTGATACTTAAACAAGATTAATGCCTGCGTGTGATTGGCTGTTGTGTGCATGTGGCCGGCCACTGATTGGATGCTGTCAGTATTTAAACCTTGCTGTGACAGTTGCATCTTGCCTGTGATGGCTCTAGGTTGCTGGGTGCTCGGTTTACCTGCTATTATATTGGATTTCTGGATTTTGACCTCTGCTCGTTCACTGGATTCCCCTTGTCTGCTGCCTGAACCGACCAATTGCCTGGATTATCGTTACGACTGTTTACTGCCTGCCTTGATTTTGGATAAGTTCTTTGACCTCTCTCCTGCATAGCCCTCCTGTACTGCGATATCTCTGTTTACCCGTGTATGACCCTGGACTGTTGCTGGACTTTTCTACTCTGTATTCTTGTTTAGGCCTTGAAGTTTATTTGCTCACCCTGCATTCAGCCTGGGTGTAACCGAAGTCTGGTAGGTGTTGTTTCTAACCTCTCGTTCAATTGGGGACGCGCCACCTAGGGTAAAGCGTGTGCAGGTAGATTGGGGCATTGGAGCTGAGTCGTGAGTGGATATTCCTACAGGCCTGACACCTGAAGTGAGAGCCCTATTAAGGGTGTCATGTTTTTCTTTTAGGGTCGGGTTTCCACTAGTGCTGGGTGTCCGTCTCCAAGACAAATGCCGGCACTTGTGCATGCCAGTTATGCATCCGAATCGGCTTGCACAAGTGCTGGATGTGTTGTTTAGAATTCTGAAGCAGCAGATTTTGAATACTATGAACACGTTGTGTAGGTAAGCTATTATACTACAAAGAGATGTTAAAATTGGTCAATGATTGACCAATTGGAATTGAAGGTGTGTACCAGGCATAGATTAGGCACAGCCCTGATAACCATTTGGTGCTTTCTCCAGAGGAAAATGACTTCCACTTGCGACACTGGCATGCATACCAAATTTGGTTACATCAGAGTTAGGTAGCCGCAACTGCGCCGTAGAATCTGCAGTACGTGGCCCTGAGCCGGTTATGGCTATATGAAATTGGGCAAGAAAGTGGGTGGTGTTGTTGTTGTTCATTAACTTTCTTTCTTTCCTGAACAGTTTAACCTTCTTCTACCCTCTGTTTCCCCTTCTCTCTCCTTCTTCACAACCTTCTCTAACCTTACAAATGGCTGTTAGTAATTCTACCAACAGCTCCAGGCTGGAGATAAAGGGTTGATTCATCAAACAGCGGTAATATTACCGTGTACGCACAGCAATCTTACCATTGCTTCCGCCTGTAAGCACCACGAGAGATACAGTATTTGTGGTGTGACCCGCAGTACTCTAGTAGCGCGACTGTTAATATGGTAATGCACGGGTTACCATAGTAACAGTCATGCTGCTGGAGGACTGCGGGTCATGCTACTAGCGTATCTTGCTGTACTTGCGCGTGGAAGTAATGGTAAGATTGCTGTGCATACTCGGTAATATTACTGCTGTTTGACTCAACCTCAAAATACCAAACCTCTCCCTTGATTTACCCCATGTGTTATCCTTTGTGATTTTACATCTATGAGGTATTTACCTCACAAGTCAGTAATCACCTCACTAGTGGGTAATTTTATTTTCCCATGTGGTAACAGCCTTGGTGAACTGGCATTTGACGAAATGTTTAAAATTGGTTGTTCTCTGATTTACCGCTTTGTGAATTGAGCCTATAGTGGTTAATTTTTAATAAAAGGTTGAATTCACTGACATTTTTCTTTTTTTGGATGCTTCATGCACTTTAGTTTTGAGGACTTTTTTGGGTCAGTGATGCAGCAGCTTAGAAGTGGTTTGTGCTCCTTATCCTCGGCTCATATCTGTTCCGGCTCATGTAACACGCACAATGAACACCTGCTTTGTATGCGCAGCAGCATGAAGCACCTCGGTGTAGATGTTTTTGTGAGGTGAATAGCTGCATAATGAACATCCTGTTTATTACCAAATGTAATCTATCTGTGGGTTGAGCTCTGATCTGCGCTGTGATCAGTTTTATAGCACCAGTCATATTTTATCTGTATACACAGTTACACTGGAGTATTTTAGTAAAGATGGGCAAAGGTTAATGATAATATTCCTAACACAGTAAAGTACAGTAGAGTGTCAGTTATCCAGCACTGACAGGGATTTACTGATGCTCGATCAGGGTGCTTTCTGGTTGCTTGATACTCAATGTTAAAGATAGTCTTAGCTAAAACTGTACTATACCCCACTTTATATACATAAACCATGAACTCTGAATAAAATGTGAAAATACAATAATTGAAAGTATATTAAACTTAAGGAAGCCATAAAACCCAGTCTTCATGAACAGTATAGCATACAAACAGCCTAAGAAGTTGGCCTTCACCACTGTGGAGTACCGTTGGCAATTTGTGCTGATTGGTTGAGACTGCTGGTTAGTTGAGTTCCGGATAACCAGGACTCTACTGTTAAACAGTAAGATGTTGGTTACAGATGACAAGCTGGAATTTGTTGCTTGCAAAACTGCTGTCTTATGAAGCTGTTGAGAACCTATCACATACTGGACCTGGCTTTCTGTTGCCACCCCACCTCCTTGAATAATTTCTGATCCAATGGCTGTAAAACCTTTAGCTAGCTAGTATATGCAGCCAGCCCCCCCCCCCCCCCCCCCCTACCGCCGCCGATCCAGACCGTTAATACATCAACCAGTGATCGGCACAGCCTCCCCGCACAGCTCCGCTCTTCGCTATGGGGAAGCTCATGCATGACGTCATGCGCAGACCCGATCCTCCCTATAGAGAGACCGGAGCTGTGCGGGGAGGCATGCGCCGATCACTGGATCCAGGCTGGGTAATGTATTAACTGGCTGGATCGGGGGATCAGCGGTAATCTGGGGGTGCCGGCCACATATACTAGCTAGCCTAGTGCTAGCTAAAGGTTTCACAGCCATTGGATCAGAAACGTTTTTCATGGGGGAGTTGTGAATCCAGAGAGCGGTATGCCCGACACAGAGGAGGTTAACCTATTTTGGTTCCTGGACGTAGTTTCTACGTCCAGGAACCATGCGCGCTACCGCGCGCCCCCGCGGCCGATCGTGCACGCGCACTCCCGGCCGCGGATTCGGTAGCCAAGGAATCAATGTATCGGGCTATGGTGCCCGATCATTGATTCCTCTCCCCCGCTGAAAAAGCGACAGCTTCTCTCGGAAGCTGAGCTTTTTCTGGCCGTCTCCTTCCCGATGCATCACTCTAAGCGCGTGCTACGCTTAGAGTGACGTCATGTAAACCAACTCATGGCCGCCATCTTGTGGCCAAAAAGTAGTACTACACCTGAAAAAAAAACCCAAAAAGAATTAACACACATTTACATTATAAATCTATTGTTTACCTCCCACCCTCCCAAAAGTACCCAAATAAAATGTTTAGTATAAAAAAAAAAAACTATTACAATAAAAAAAAAACATGTAAATATTTACCTAAGGGTCTAAACTTTTTAAATATCAATGTAAAGATGAAATATTTCTATATTTTTTTTTTAATTTTAAACTTGTAAATAGTGATAGATGCAAAATGGAAAAAATGCACCTTTATTTCCAAATAAAATATTGTCGCCATACGTTGTGATAGGGACATAATTTTAACGGTGTAATAACCGGGACATATGGACAAATACAATACGCGAGTTTTAATTATGGAGGCATGTATTATTTTAAAACTATAATGGCTGAAAACTGAGAAATGAATTTTTCCATTTTTTTTCTTCTTCCTGTTAAAATGCATTTACAGTAAAGTGGCTCTTAGCAAAATGTACCCCCCAAAGAAAGCCTAATTGGTGGCGGAAAAAACAAGATATAGATCAGTGCATTGTGATAAGTAGTGATAAAGTTATAGGCTAATGAATGGGAGGTGAACATTTCTCACGTGAAAACGACGGAATCTGAATGGGTTAATAATGCAAAGATCCTTTTTTCTCCGTGCCGGGCAATGAACTTCCTTATTCAATTCAGAATAATTTTTGGGGGGCCAACCAAGTTTGCAATTACATAGAATCTGACTTGGCAATTGCTTAAACTGTACCTCAAGGCAATTTAGGATAAAAAGTTACCCCAGTAGAGGGAAACCTCTGGATAATCCAGAGGCTTCCTCCATCCCCTTGCGCTTGCTATTTCAGCACTGGAGCCCTCTGAACCGATTTGAAAAGGGTCCCTGCGACCAGTGGTTGGCTCAAAAACCAGCCTCTGGAGGAGTTTAGTATCTAACTTTTGTTGCTTTTTTGAAAGTCTTGGATTTGCTTTAACAGACACTGTATGATACAAGGACAGACTTCATGGATATAACAAATTGGTCAGTATAGGAGTCAAAATAATGGAAAACTGGATGAGAGCTTTCATCTCCAAGTTTGCAGCTCTGCGCTGTAATGCTTTAAGGTTTTAGCAGTTTCAGAATTTCTGTGTGTAGTGGATGGATTAGTGCAGTCCTGCTTTTCTTTTAACCACTTGAGGACCACAGTGTTAACCCCCCCCCCCCCCCCCCCCAAAAGACCAGGCCATTTTTTTAATAGGCCACTGCAGGGCCGCACAGCACACAAGTGATTTCCCCCCTCCTTTTCTCCCTACCAACAGAGATCTCTGTTGGTGTGGTGAGATCGCCCCCCAAATGTTTGTGTATTCTTTATTTATTTATTTTTTTTTTTAATTTACTGGTTTTTTTTTTAATATTTACATATTTATCCCCCCCCCCCCCCCCCCCGCACGATCTTCTGCAATAGCCGGCTCCAGGACTTGACACGTTAGGCGGTGCTGGGGCTGCCGCCGCAGTCCCGCCCATTGACGTGTCGCGGTCTTCAGGTAGTTAAACCATACCAGTTGACTGGCAGTCCTCCTGATTCTGTGTCTGTAATACTTTTAGCTATGGACTCTGAAGAAGCATGCAAAAGATCAGGTGCTCTGACTCAAGTTTTACTGGATTAGTCGTATGCTTGTTCCAGGGTTTTTATTCAAAATCGACTTATGCCAAAAGATCTACAGGGCTACCAGGCAACTGGCATTGTTTACAAGGAAATGCATATGGCAGCCTCCATATCCTTCTCACCTCGGGTTCCCTTTAAGAAATGACTGCTGTTCTCTGCTCTCTTGCTAGAGGAACAACCACCTCTTACATGGGTGTGTTTTTTGTAAACCTAATCTACACTTTACTTTACTTTATTATATAATTGGCAATTATAACTTTGTCTAACAAATTTGTTTCTATTTTTATGGCATGTTGTCATCTCTGTATGTGACAATTACAGTTATCAGTCATGAATCTGTGCTGAACTGTTGAGTTGTTGATAAATTGTTTTAAAGGGAACCTGAAGTAAGAGGAAACTGTTTCTTACAAAATGCCAATAACCTTTATCCTCCTTTCTTGTATTGTGTTCAATCATTTGTGAGCCAGGTCTGCATTAGAGATGGTCAATAATATGCAAATAATTTGGGCTTACATTCAAATTTAATACAAATTGTCTTTAACCTCCTTAGCGGTAATCACGAGTCCAGCTCAGGATGGAAAAAACCTGCCAGGAGCCGTAACCCCGAGCTGAACTCGTAACCGCCGGGAGGTCTATGCAGAGCAATGCGTGCAGCGGGCATTTTTACTCCCCTCCAAGGGGATCCCGACATCGGCCCCCATTCTTTTTCCTCACCTCCGAGGCTCTACTTCCCCCTGGTGAAATCGCCGTCTGTTGTCATGACGACAGCCAGCAATCTCACTGTATGGTTACAGCACCATCCGGAGGACTGAGGGTAAACTGCAGCGCTGGATTCCAGCGAGGTGAGTGCTGGGGCTTTAGGGTCTTAACTCATGCTAAAAAATTGCACTGCTTTTAGACACTAAAATCCGGAAAGAATCAATCAGACCACCAAGGGGGTTAAGCAATTATGTTTTTGTTATTTGTGTTTTTACCTGGCTTGGATTGCAATGCTGTCTTCTTGTTATGTTAGCTGTCACTTGGTGGTGAAGCTTCTTTTACATTATAAAGCAAAATTAACTTTTTATCTTGTGTCCATTTTTCGGATAGGAAAGTTGATGGTTGACGGATCCAATGCTATTAATAGGATCCAGTAACATTTATCAGTCTGCAATGGATCAGTTGCAGTAAGTTGATCGCAAAATTGCAACCTGCATGATTTTTATGGACAAGGGGATGGGTTTGGACTAGAAGCCTATGGTGGAAATGCATCTGCTCCTGCTTCCAACCAGACCACAAAAAGCCATCGGTGACAAGTCCACCTTATTCTGTCTGCTCCTGTTGGCCTTTGCGTAGCTGACTCAAGTAGGAACCAAGCCTTAAAGGGAACCAGAGAGGATGCAATATACATACCTGGGGCTTCCTCCAGCCCCATACGCACGGATCGCTCCCACGCCGCAGTCCTCCTCTGCCTGGAACCGCCGCCACCGGGTCCCGTCATTGCCGCGAGTCGGCAAGTCGGCCGGCGGACGCGGCCAATTCTCCGCATCACCGGGTTCTCTCCCCATACTGATACGCATGTGGCCGCTAACTGCGCAGCCGCATGCGTACATGTATGGAGGGAGCCCCTGTGATGCGGACAATTGGCCGCGTCCGCCGGAAGTGACGGGCCCGGTACCGGCGGATCCAGGAAGCTGAGGACGGCGGCGTGGGAGCGATTCAGGCTTATGGGGCTGGAAGAAGCCCCAGGTATGTATAAAATCTTTTTCTTTTTCCACCCCCGTTCCTCTCTGGTTCCCTTTAAAGAGAATCTGTACTCTAATATTCTTACACTAAAAAGCATATGTAATGATCGCTGCTGCAGCAGGCATTGCTGGAAGTAGTGGTGCTGCAGCTCAGGTAGTTCTGATCTCTTTTCATGCAAGCTGCATAGCTTTGTCTGCCTTTCCCTGCTGTCAGCTTGTGACTGATTATCATTCACCTGTGTGGGAATCTGCATGTCTGCTCCCATTGGATGACCTCAGTATAAAGATCTGCTTCCTGCAGGACTCCTCGGATTTTCATAGCTTCAGTTTAAGCCTGTCTTGCTGTCGCTTCAGCCCCCGATCGTGTTTCTTGTTCTAAAGATACTTTGCTGGTCTTGCATCATATATTGGTTCATTGCCAATATATATGCATACCAGCACGTTTATTATTTTCCTTGTATTCGTGTTACGTTGATACATCAGTGTCGCTGATATATACGTACACGAACTGTTTATATCCTGTGTTCAGTTAATCAGTTTTCCAGCACGTTTTGGTAGTTTGCGCGTATCGTGACCACCCGTGCTGAGCTAGTATCCTGCTCCTGGTCCTGTTGGTGGATTGCGTTCATCTCTGCGAGGAGATAACGAATCCTTCTGAATCCTGTCCTGTTGCCGTTTGTGGATTGCGTTCATCTCTGCGAAGAGATAGCGAATCCTTCTGAGTCCTGTTCCCTGTATTACTCCAGTCCTAGTCAGCGTTCCTGCTTATGTCATATATCGGTTCATTGCCGATATATATACATATGTTAGTCAGACGTTACAAATAGTTTCATTGATAGCTGTAATTGTAATACGCTAGGAAAACATACTTATTGTATATTTGTCTGTGTTACGTTCATCTATCTTGATCCTGCTATTTCCTGACTATCCTGTCCTGTCTTTGTGAGGCACGCCATCGCTGTAAACGCATTGGCTGCCTCATTCCAGTCTGTCTTGTTGTGGACACTTGCTGTCACTAAGTAGTGGCTAGTTAAGCAAGCGTTCATTCTGTCTACCTTCCCTGATCTCCTCAGTTCTGGTTTATGCGCTCAGCGCTACTTTGCGCTGAGACGTTATAGCGAAAGCATTGGTTGTGGCTGTCGGATCTGCACCGGCTCTGTGCGCCATAATCTCCTATTGGAGTCAGTCCTCCCCTCCACTATACTAGGGATAGCCTGTTTCCTTGTGCTAGTGTGTGTACCTCCTCCACGCCAGCTCATGCGTTGCATGCTGACTGTGGAGAATACACCACCAAGCCTTACAGCATACCATTCTATTCCTTATTTTCTCCTGTGCCCCTCTGTGCTGTTTCTGCCACTCCCTGCTGCAATCCTGGCTTGTAATTAACAGTTTTAGGCAGTGTTTACAAACAAACTAACCAGCTTGTAATAGGCTCACATAAACAGTGTGTGTGAGTCATACAGAGTGTGCAGGGGGCCTGCAGAGGGTGTGTATTGCTTCTATCCAATCACAAGCAGCCCTGCACATTCCACACATTCAAGCCTTAGCCTGACAGACACGACAGAGGAAAGGAGATAAGATTTATTACAGAGACAGTGCAATTAGGAAAGGCTGCAGTAAGCCAGAGCACATTAGAACAGGCATAGGAACTTATAGGATAGAAGAACTAAGGCTGAAACATTTGTTACAGAGTCTCTTTAAGCCAGATAACCACATCCAATTTTGCCACTTCCATGTAGTGGGAGAGCTTGACTACACAATCTTTTCATAGTACTCAAAATCTGTAGGCTCACAATCTACATGGATGTGGGAACAGGGCTGGTTCAAGTCACAGTGGGGCCCTGGGGCAAAATTAACCTGGGGGCCTCCTCACCCAGCACATTCAACCCCAGGGCTCCTAAGCCAGCTGCTGCCGCCCTCCAGTTCACCCCCTTCAAATATGCTGTGTTCCCCAAGATCCCTGCACTGTTTTTGTCAGAATAGCAACTTGCCTATCCCGGCGCACTGCTTCAATCATGCTCCTTGTCTTCATCCCCGCTACCTATTTTCCATGACTCAGTGCTTGCATAATAACTAGTCGTGGAGAAAAGGCAGACAGTGGGGATGAGGAAAGGGAGCATGAATAAAGCAGCGTGCCGGGATAGGTGACTTGCAATTCATGACAAATCAGTGCAGGAATCTCAGAAGGCACAAGTCAGGGGGAGACCTGGGGGGCCCTGCAGTGCTCAGGGGCCCTGGGGCAATTGCCCCTTTTGCCTCTATAGTAGCGCCGCCCTGTGTGGGAAAATAAGCCAGTGATTGTCCAATCAAAATGGCAGCAGACTGTTTTCTGTCCAGACTCCTACCCCACCACATCGTCACATGTAGAGATGGGCAATGAGACGCTAACTCTTCTGGCTTGCTTGCATATTTAATGCTAGTCAATTTAATTTGAGCCACTTACAATTGACAAATTGCATTTGATTGGCCTGAATTAAACCTTCTTTTAATTTGCATGCAACTATGACCAACTCTTATCTCCATATTTTGCTCAAGGTCAGTGATTAAGAGCCTCTCTTTGACATTGGTTTTGCTTTAAAAGGCTTCATTATTTTATCTTTTTTAAATAAATAATGCCATCTACCCAGACATTGCGGTGGTCACTTCAGCCTAAACAAACATGCTGTCATTAAGTTACATTAGTTATGTTAATTAAAATAGATAGGTAATATAATCTCTTAACCTACTGTTTTAAAAGAGCAGGCAAATGTTTGTGATTTCATGGGGCAGCCATCTTTGTCATGGGGGCAGCCATCTTTTTGGTTGAAAGGAGGTGACATGGAGCAGGAGACAGTTCCAACTGTCCTGTGTCCTGATCACCCTTCCCAGTTGTTAGGCAACGAGAACAGCATCATCAGAAATTCCATCATGCTTTGCACAGTATCAGAGGAAAAATGCCCAGTTTTCTTTGATGGGCGGAGCTTAGCTTCTGTGTAGCCCAAAAATGAGGCTTGGATAAGAAAAATAAAATTCTGATGCTGTGAAACTGTTAAAGAAACACCAACCCTTTTCAGTGCTGCTGAGTAGATTTTTAGTCTGGAGGTTTACTTCAAGGTACCCATACACTACGTTGATTTCCCATTGAAATACAGCAGATTCGATTACAGTCATCAAATCTGCTGTGAAAAAACGTTAATGCAAATGTTTACTGATCTACCAATTTTTTTTTTTTCCACTGAAATCGATTCAGTCGATCTATCCAGGCGGAAAATTTCGCTCAATCTCCAGTGGGTCTGGTACTGGCGTCTGATACGGCGACAACTGACAAAGCCATACATCCTCTCCATCGGCACGAGTCCCCGGGTCCCTCTCACTTCCGCCGTCTTCTTCTTCTTCACTTCCTGTCCCGTCCTGTGAGAAGGCGAAGTTCACAGTAGAGGGCGCTATACTCTTTGAACTTCTGCTTGTCACAGGACAGGAAGTGAAGTGGAGACTGAGGGGGATGCTGGAAGAAGGGACAGCTCTGACTCGCGCCGGCGGACAGGTGATGTATTGCAGCTGGCCGGGGGAGCAGGGGCAGCAAGGCAGGCAGCAGTGGATGTTCCACAGGTTGTGAATCTATTCCATGCTGAAATATATTCAAAATAGGTGTGCAGTGTATGGGCAGCCAATAGATCCTTCTCTGATCAGATTTGATCAGAGAGGGATCTATCTGTTGGTCGATATGGTGACAAACGACCAGTGTATGGGCAGCCTTTAGAAATTAGTAAAGGGAAAGTAGTAACAATAGCTTCATGCTTTTACATTTTTGTTAGCTGGGTGTTTCCACTCTTAAGCCTCGTACAAGCTTGAGGGCCCTTGCACACTGCGGTGTGTCAAATTGACGCACTGCAGCCTAATGTAACCCTATGGGGTAGTTCCCACTTTTCACATTGCGGTACGCTGCACTGGAAGTGCCTAATCTACTGCTAGCGCAGAACTACATTACCGTGCGGGATCCGTGGTGATCTGTGACGGCTCGGAAGTCATGTTAGTCTTTGGCGACACAGGCTTTTTTCAAGAGTTTGCGGCGCAGAAGCGTATTTTTTGCAATATGCTTCCGCATACCCGAAGCAGGTAGTGACTGTAAGCATGCATCACTTCCTGCTTGGCTGTTGACCAGACAGGGAACACAGCGTACTAACGCGGTGTTCCCTGAAGGCCTGTTGTTGGCGGTGCGGCGGGTGCAACTGGCCTTGCAGCGTGAAACTGGCTTTAGACTTCTGTCACCCTGCAGGATAGTGATGCATTCTGTCACTCTGGAAGGAGGTGGAGGGATGGAGCACTGGATGAAAGAGGGGGCGGAGCAAGGCAGAGAACAATAGCATTGGGCTTCACTTGGGCGAGATGATCCGGCATGCCGATACAGGGCCGCTGTACACATCTTGACCATTACCTATTAAAGTGACACTGAAGCGAAAAAAAACTTATGATATACCGTAATTAATTGGTTGTGTAGTACAGATAATTAATAGAACGTTAATAGCAAAGAAAATTGCGTCATAATTTTTTTTTCAGGTATAGAGTTTATTTATTTTTGTATTTTTTTTGTTGTATTTTTTTTTTCTGTAATAACCTTGCATCATTCTCTAATAACTGCAGTTTCCACAACACACTCAGCATTTTAAATTATTTCACAGAGAAGGCTAATGGACCTTTGAACTTTTCTCTGCAGACAAAGCATAAACAAAGAAGAAACCACGAGACAGTTGAAATAAGTGCTTTAAAAGACAGTGCTGTCCACAACTTTATTAAAGTCACAGAGCTCACAAAAGCTGTTTTAAAGAGACACTGAAGCGAAAAAAAAATATGATATTATGATTTGTATGTGTAGCACAGCTAAGAAATAAAACATTAAGATCAGGCACATCAGTGTAATTGTTTCCAGTACAGGAAGAGTTAAGAAACTCCAGTTATCTCTATGCAAAAAAGCCATTAATCTCTACGACTTTCAAAGTCCTGGAGAGGGCTGTCTTCTGACTTTTATTATCTCAACTCTAAGGGCTTGTTTCCACTGTTGCGACGCGATTTCGGCCGCATTCCGACGCTTGTAAAAACGCATGCGGATGTGTTTCCACATGCGTTTTTACCCGCGATTTCGCCTGCGAGTGCCATGCGAAATTAACCATGACACTGCCAGGGCTAAATAAAATTGAAAAAGGTGCGAAATCGCGGGTAAAAACGCATGTAACAAACGCATGCGTTTTTACTATTAAATACATTCGCGGCGATTCGCACGGATTCCCGACGCAGGCGAAATCGTTGGCTCTTTTGTGCGTTTTTTTCACGCTGAAAAAAACGCACCTCAACAACGCTACAGTGGAAACAGGCCCATCCACTTGTATTACATGTGCGGATCTGCATGCGTTGGACGCATGCAGATTCGCGATAGTGGAAACGAGCCCTTAGTGAACAGTTTTCTTTTTATCTGCCAGAGGAGAGGTCATTAGTTCACAGACTGCTCTGAAAGAATCATTTTGAATGCAGAGTGTTATGTAATCTGCACATATTAGAGAATGATGCAATGTTAGAAAACACACTATATACCTGAAAATTAAAAATATGAGTATTTTCTTTGCTGCTAATCTTCTAGTAATTATTCATAGTACACAACCAATTCATTATATCGTATTTTTTTTTTCGCTTCAGTGTCTCTTTAAATAGATAACTGAAGTTTTTTTTTTTAACTCTTCCAGTAAAGTAAACAATATGAGACTCATCTGTGCTAATAAGGCCTTATTTCTTAGCAGTACTACCCATGCAAATTATATCATAAGTTTACTTTCACTTCAGATTCCCTTCAAGAGTTTACCAATCGCTGTAGCAGCTGATGTGGGTATATTGTCTCTGCACTTTGTGACCAGACATTTGTGCTTAAAGGGAACCTGAACTGAGAAGCATATGGAGGCTGCCATATTTATTTTTAAAGAATCCAGTTGCCTGGCTTACTAACAAACACAGAACATTTATATTGCGCTTTTCTCCTGGCGGACTCAAAGCGCCAGAGCTGCAGCCACTAGGACGCGCTCTATAGGCAGTAGCAGTGTTAGGAAGACTTGCCCAAGGTCTCCTACTGAATAGGTGCTGGCTTACCGAACAGGCAGAGCCGAGATTCGAACCCTGGTCTCCTGTGTCAGAGGCTGAGCCCTTAACCATTACACTATCCAGCTACTGAGCTTTCTGGCCCCTGCCTGTGGTGTCTGAATCAAATACCTGGAACAAGCATACAGCTCATCTTGTTAGGCTTCAGTCAGGAACATCTGATCTGCATCCTTGTTTAGGGTCTATGGCTAAACATATTCGAGGCAGAGGATCGACAGGACAGCCACGCAATGTGCATTGTTTAAAAGTAAATAGATGTCAGCCTCCATATCACTCTCACCTCAAGTACTTTTTTTTTTTTTTTCTTTTTTAATTGAGTGGAGGAGCTCAGCTGAGGGATACAGAGATTCTCCTGTGTGGGGATGGGGAAAATCGGTGAGTATAAATAGGAGCAGAACCTGCTGGGGCAGTAACTATACCTGTATGTATGAAAGGTGTGTTATTGTACCTTGTCATATCCATAATGGATAAAGGGGTGTCAAGTGTTTTTAGGGTATGGTACTAAATTAAGTATTGCTGATTTCATGATTTGTAGTTCCCCTCAGATGTCCATCATAATTGAGAATGCTATATATCTATTGTTCTACGCTGATATCCGTCCTTGCCCTCCATTACAGGTTTGAGTCCCGTTCACACTGTCAGTTGACCTGCATTTTAACACAGCAGAGCACTCATGCAGAATGGACATACAGAAAGTGTCCATGCTTTCCTATGAGGCCTTGGACGCACATTTGTTGCATTTTGCTGCAGAAAAGCTTTGACGCACCCATTTTTCTAGATAGCAGATTAAGTTGCCGTTCATTTGCTGTGGGTCTGTAGTGGAGACATGCCATTCTGTACATCAGACACTGCAATGGACCCTGCACCGTAAGGCAATGCACCACTTATATCTGAGCACTGTCCCTAGGGTAGCCGAGTATTGTACTGCGTTGGCCTTAATTAACTTTTTTACAGATGTCTGGAAAACTGCATCTAGGACAACTTCTGCTGTAAAACTTGAATAGAATTTCTTTTTGTACCTGTACCCGGAGGTTTGACTGTCCGCAGGGGAAATTTCATCTGGAACTTTTTCATTTTTAAAAAGAACTTTAAAAAAGCTTTACTGTAAGTTTCTATAGCATAAATGTAAGTATTTCAGGAAATGAGACTAAATCATTGCTTCTGTTATTTTTTTCAGGGCGAGGGGTGCCGTACTATTCCTCTTTCTGGGCATGTGGGATTTGACAGCCTGCCGGACCAGCTGGTTAACAAATCAATTAATCATGGCTTTTGTTTCAATATCCTTTGTGTGGGTGAGTATTTACAGACATGCTGACTTTGTTAGTAGAGGCAGCAGTCCAATAGCTTGAGCATAAATAGCACCAGAGGAGCAAAAATTCCGTAACTGTGCTGAAAATGAGACTATTCAGTGGATGGCTATTAATGAATACAGTGCATTGTATGCATGACTTGTTTACTACCAGAGACATTGAGCATTGTAACCAGTGCGACTCAACATCATGACATGCCAGCTTTATTTTAGAATACTGGGAAGTGTGTGTGTGTGTGTGTGTGTGTGTGTCTCTGTGTTATCTTACATAACTTGCTCTGTGTGCTGTAAGATATTTTTATTTTATTTTGGTGGGAAGCTGTGTAAAAGTATGTCCTTCTACAGATGCCCCTAACTGTGTTCCTGGATGTTATCTATTCCTGTTAATCGCCTTGATATTTGGATCCTGGGAAGAGTAGAGAGAAATGACTACCTTGTCTTAACTGGTGATGAAGTGAAGATGAGTTTAAGCAGCCCATACACTCAGCCGATTTTCTGATCGATCAATCGATTGCAAATCGGTTGGCCAATCGACCGATCGACGGCCGATTTCGATGGATTTCCATCGAACTTGCAGGGTGGAAAATTTAGGTCGATCTGATGAGATTGCTTATCAGTTTGCATTGGCCTTAATGGAAATCTGATGGCAAAAAAATGCCATCAGATCGAATTTCAATAGATTTCAAACTGAAATCTATTGGAATTCTATCCTGGTAAAAAATGTTCTAAAAACGCATCAGATAGATCATCAGATGCATTTCTTATCTATCTGCTGCCAATCTGACGAGTGTATGGGCACCTTTATACAGATCCGTTTTACCTCAGGGGTTTCAGAACATTGCTAAAGCTATGTAGGAAGTTGTCAGAGTGGTGTGCGCACAGTTATCGTCAATGCGTTGTTGGAAATAATCTTCCTTCTACCTTCAGACTTGAAGTTTGCATATTGAAAGGGTTACAACGCAGACAATTTATTTTAATAATGGCTACTGTCATAAATATACAGTACTTTAGTCATTTAGCAGGTTCTGTTCTAGGCCTCTTCCAGGTTGAAGGCCATTAAATGAACATAAATGATCTTGAAAGTTGGCCTTTAAGATAAATAAAAAGCTTGCTACAGGTGTGTGTAGTGTGCATGGGGCTACACTCGCACAGCCACTAATTCTGAACATTATTGCCAAGCCAAGTTTGGAAAGTCCTGCCACCTAATACAGTGTTCTCCCCCAGGCTCTTTTAGCTGGGTGCTCCACCTGGCTAATTTTGGTGAGCCCCTGGCTGTCATTGGCTTGCCTCCTCCTATGCGGTAAGCAGAGAAGCACCGGCCCTGTATTCTCCCGTGTCACCCACCCGGCTACTTTTTCATGCCACCCGGCTGGAAAAAAATTCTGGGGAGAACACTGTAATAACATGCAAATGCTTACTAGCAAAGATTTAAGGATCACGTATGGGTTGGATTTATGGGTATTTTGTCATGTCAGAATTCAGAAATACACTTTATAAGTTGGATATATGTATGAGGAAATAATTGCGTCTTGAGCACCCTTTTATTACAGATGAATTTAAATTGTTGGGTGTTATGACAAAGTAAAGGACAGTGTACTTTCTTTACCAGAGCTACTCTTTACTCAGTAAGTCTACTCCGTAAGTCACTTGACCTAGCTTTGGTTTGTGGACATATTATTATTATTATTATTGTTATTGTTATTATTGTTATTATTATTATTATATGGATTATGTTAGTCTACTACAAACTACCAAGCAGGGAATTGTATTTTGAGGTTTGGTGATTCATAAACCGAGCTCTGTAAACTTCTAACTTAATTGGCCCTATACTATATACTATATATAGCACCATGGCAATAGACGGACACAGAATAACTGCCAGAGGCATATTTTTTTACACGATAAGAAGTAATGTTTAATGTGAGCCTGCCTGTTTCCATGAAACAGAAATGTTCAATAAAACATGGATGCAGTTTCTTGCCCAGAAAATATTTTCTACTGTTTTTATCCAAACACGTGAAGACTGAAGTTTTTTTAATTGCTGAAGTAGTCAAAAAATTGCAAATACATATGTATGTGCCCTGCACTGGCAATCATCAGTCAATATGGTGGGTGCACAAAAGTCAGTGAGGGTAGATGCCATCTTAAGGAGAAACTTTGGCGCTCTGTGATAGTCAATTGGTAATGCAGTGTATCCACAGGCAGCATAATGTACCATTGCAGGTGAAGTCGCCGGATTGTGCACACTGGATCACGAAATACTGTCTAAACCATTGCATTGATGAACAGATCTGGGTGGTGTTGAAACGTTGGCATTTTCACCTCAATAAAGTGACTATAACAGACTGCCAACTCTGACCCCTCAATTACGCTCTGTTCCCTTTAAAGATTTAAACACTTTAAATTTGACCCCTGGGTTGGCCTTTGATGCTATAGGAGGGCGTCCTCTGCAAGGGTTACTGGTTGATTTGGGAGTAAGTTTAGCCAGGAAGCTTATTAGAAAATGGAAAAGTTTGGAACCTTTTTTTCACTTGGGAAGTGGAAGGGGGAGATCTCAACCTTTCTGAGTAATAGGGTGTTGGAGGGTAATGATGATGAGAAGGTGGAGATGACCGGCGCTACAAAATGGACTGCTATGAAATGGATTTGGGAAAAGTGTACCAGTTAATTTTGAGTTTCTTTCTTTCAAAGAGGTTAAACACAAAAACTATTATGCAAGATGGCTGCTTCCACACTAACTTATGAGCTTAGCAGGAATTGTAATCTTCACATAGATGACATTAATTTAGGTCAAAGTCGGGTACAATAATCCTATAGTCTGCAAAGGGTTGGGAGACAGGCATTAAAGAAAACCTAAAGTGAAAAAAAAAAAGCCCGTTTACTTACCTTGTGCCTCTTCCAGCCTCTTGAAGTATTCCTTGTCCCGCACCGTCAACCAGCACACCGCCATTCTTTCGGTGTCCCCCTCCAACAGTGGATACGCGGCCGCGTGCTGCTCACGTCCTCTATTGCGCTCCCGTGTCTGAGATTGCTCTGTGTTTGCGCAGTAAGCAGAAATTGCTACCATGCATGTGCAGAGCTCTCCTGGCCGCAGGCGTGTGATAGAGCAGTTTTTCCATCATTTTATTGGTATGTACCCCTATTAAAACCCTGTACTCACCAAGTACCCCCTAGCATAGTAAACATTATCACAGGTACACCTTGAAAAATATATATTTAATCCTAGTACATGATACTTGGTTCCTAAACCATTTCCAAGCATTTACTATTGCTTTTAATTAGCTAAAATACAAATCTGGTGTTTAAGATTTATAATTTTCTTAAACTCTAAATTTGTTGTTCTTGGTTAAGTATATCACGTCTGAGTACCCCCTGGAACCATCAGAAGTACCCCCTGGGGTACGCATACCACACGTTGAGAACCTAGGTGAGAGAGGACGCGCACAGAAAGCGCATGCTGGTCAGTGGGATTACGGAAGGGGACAGCATTTTAATAGGTATAATCTGCCTTCTAATCTGCCAGATATTGGCTTCAATTCATCAAAGGGTGTTCGATAACAAAATCCCAGTCCTTAAAATACCGCATTTGGTATTTTACACTTCACTGTGCTAATTCATCAATATTTTCACACGTGGTAGATGTTCGGTAAGTTACCGAAGAGGTCCGTGCAGTGAGGGCATTACAATAGGAAAGAGGCAGCACCGACATCCCTATACATGTGCCTTTTATATTTGTTGTGCTGCCTCTGCTCTTGCTGAATCTGTCTCATTAGTCTTAAGTTTCTATTTACTTCACTTGCCACAGCTTAGATGAACTGCTGAGAAACATTACACATTCCCTGCTTAGGTCATTTTGCCACGAGCTCCCACTTGCATCCCTGCATATTTAAACAGGCACTCAAGGGGTTACACTACCGAAGGGTGCCTGGAAAATAACTTTAATTATTTTCTCTCCCCTGGCTGCCTGGGGGGGGGGGTCTGTTCCACCCAAAAAGCCTGGCCAACCTATCAGCAGCACTTGCAGGGGACAGGGGAGGTTTCTATTAGCTGCCTACTCCTGTCACACACAGAGAAGGCATTCCAAGCTCCTTATCGACAGGGGAGAGCTGAACCGCACATGTTATAGAATGCTGTGAGCTTGATGAATTAACATTTGCTGACATTTTACTGACGTGTTGAGGTAATCACTTAACAAGTCGGTAATTTATCTCTCTGCACAGGAATGTCTGCTTCTCATGCGGTAACTGCTTTGATGAATTAACAGTTTACTAAGTGCTCCGTAAAGTCAGCTGTTTTCCGCATTACCGAATGCGGTAATGCTTGATGAATTGAAGCCATTGAGATCAGTAGTTTGGGATGGACATACAATATTTAGAGCTGTATGAAAACTTAACATATTACAATTAACTTCTAAATATCTGGGTTGCTCCAATTGCTGTGTATGTGTTCTACTTTGCTAGTTTCTAAATTACTTTAGGGAACAAGAAATTGCTAAATTTAGCTAGGTTATTATGGCAGCTTGGAGATTATTTTTTTTCTTTGCTCTTAATCTGTTTTACATATGTTGAAAAATCCATGACTTCACTCATAAGAGGAAGTGTTTTCCCATCCTTGGATTGGTGGCCTGTGGTTGCTGCCTTTTTATACAGATTTAACAAGGAAATGTAGTAATGAACAGGAGAGAAAATGTCCATAAGACTCATGCTGAATCTGATTTGTCAAAATACTTTTCCCATAAGTAGAAAAAGCTAAATGCTAGATAAGAGGCTTTGGTTTGCTATGCATAGGCTTATTATTATTATTGTATTTATAAAGCGCCAACATATTACGCAGCGTTGCACAATAGATAAAAGGGTTAACATGCAAGGTAGGACATACAGGAAACTTACAAAACAAGATCATGCAAATTATTTGATAATACAGTGTCATAGGTCAAAATAGAGATTGTTCAAGTCCACAAAAGGGGTGATTGTCAGTAAGATTGCATAATCAAGCTGGTAACACTAAGGGAGAGGGCCCTGCCAGAGGCTTACAATCTTAAGGGTGGGGGTGGAGACAATAGGTGTATCTGTTGAGAGGGTGTCTAACAACATATTATGGTGCTGGTGTAGGGGGGTATGCGAGCGTGAAGAGGTGAGTCTTGAGAGCTTGTGTGAAGGTATTAAAGGTGGGGGCGAGTCTGGTGGCTGGAGGGAGGGAGTTCCGTAGAGCAGATTATTGCGGGTGGACCGGGCATTCCAGAGACCACAGGAAACGGAGTGAAGGCTTAGGGGTAGGATGGATAGGAATAAGGTTATGCCAAGGGGGTGTGTGGGTAGAGTGTGGGGGGGAGGGTAGGGAGGTGCATGGGGGTTGAGGGCCAAAAGGGAGTCTAAAGACAGAAGGGGAGAGGGTGCGGGGAAACAGAAGGGGGACAAGGTGTAGAAGGAGGTGGAGGTAGAGCATGTGGTGATGGGTGATGGCAAGATGGGGAGGGAGATAGCTGGGAAATGGTGGAGGGGTCAGGGAGTTAATAGGAGGGAAGGGGTACATTTTGCACTAAAAGGGATACGGTAGGATGGGGTGTGGAGAGTGGAAGCATAGACAGGGGGACAGCAGATAGACCAAGATGAGATAAATGTCACCAATGATGTGGCTGAAGGGGTTCAGCAAAGTTGCATCAATAATCAATCTGGCAAGGAGCAGTCCATAGGGGATCAGCAGTGAAGTTGGTAGATCATCAATGATGACAAAAAAATCCAGCTGTGTGTGATTGGTAGATGGGGTGTCTGGTTGGTAATGGCGTAACTTATCTGGAGGTCGGCGATGGATCAGTTGGTGGGGAGTTCAGCACTGGAGCAGCCAGCGAAGATCAGCAGTGGTGTGGTTGGTGAGGCACGGTGAAACCATCAGTAATTTGGTAAGCGGGTGTGCAGTGCTTAAATTTAGCTGGCTGTATGTTTAGCTGGTTTATGTTCAATATGGTATTGAAGGTACTTCTATGCAGGGTGTAGAAAATCAGTAGATGAACAGCCCAGAGTTTTGTGCTAGTTCACTTCTGTTCCCTTCTGGCTCAATTCTGGTATAATTCCGTTTGTCTAATGTACCCTTAAAATTAATACCCTTTAAATGTATACACTGCTGACCAAGGTCATGCTGACTATATGATCTGCTAATATATCCCTGACTAGATAGATTCTAACAAGCAGACTGATTGCAGCTGTGAATATACTAGACACTAGACTCTAGCCACACAGGGGCAGGGCCAGTAGCAAATTGTGACTAATGAATTGAAATAGGCAAATGGTAACACAGGAAGAAGCCCCAATTATTAACATTTATAATTAAGCAGATTGATGCAGAATTTAGAATTTAAGCATACAGCTAGGACAATTGTTCAGTTGCATACCTGGAAGAGAAGAGTCATGAGGTCAGTACAGATGGGCATGGAGATTTCCAAGTGTAGATTAAATAATTCTGGTATAATTCGGTTTGTCTAAAGTACCCCTAAAATTAATACCCTTTAAATTTATACCCTTAAATGTATACACTGCTGACCAAGGTCATGCTTCATTAGAATCATCTGCCAGTGCCATCTGGAAGAGGGGGTGTGTCAGGAATATAGCAGCTAGTTATGAGGCTGATGATGTAAGGATAACAGGAACATATTTCTATCATTCACTGAAGTCCTCTTTAGATGCAAATGTAGGTCTATTGACCCACACACACAATCACATGAACTGTCCAGGAATCTAGCCTGGCATATCTACACCTTTGACATAACACAGCAGATTAGAAAAATGATAGAAATATGTTCCTGTTATCCTTGCATCATCAGCCGAGGGAAAAATAGGCATACTGTAAATGCAAAAGCATCCTTACTACCAGTGCCAAAAAGTTACCGAACAATATTGTCCCAAAATGTACTGTATATGTCATGCTAAATATCATACCATGATTGATGCTTAGTCTACTCTTGAGTGCTAGGAAAGCTGCAGTTTAAAGGGCAGTGTTCTCCCCAGGCTCTTTTAGCCAGGTGCTCCACCCAGCTAGTTTTGGTGAGCACCCGGCTGTCGTCGGTCCACCTCCTTCTCTGCTCTAAGCAGAGTTGTGCAGGGAAGCTTCGGCCCTGCATTCTCTCATCTCGCGCCACCCAGCTACTTTTTCATGCCACCCGGCTAGAAAAAATAATTCTGGGGAGAACACTAAAGGGTCTTCAATGTTCTGTCTTGAAAACTTGACTTAAAGGGACTCCGAGCAGTGCAGAAACTATGGAAAGATGCATATCATTTTAAAGCTCTCTTTTTCCTCTTTCCAATGATATATAAACTGCCGCCCTACGCCTTTTAGTTTTCGCTATTTTCGCGATTGAAATTGCCGCAGCCGTGATTTCAATCGCGAAAATAGAGAAAACTAAAAGGCGTAGGGTGACTATTTAGGTGTCTCCAGAAAGAGGAGAAAGAGAGCTTTAAAATGATATCCATATTTCCATAGTTACTTGTATTGCACAGGACGACACTTTCCCTAGTGTCAGCAGCTCCATTCAGCAGAATGGAGCTGCTGACTTTAGGAAAAAGTCGCCCTGTGTAATACAATGTAACTATGGAAAGATGGATATCATTTTAAAGCTCTCTTTCTCCTCTTTCTGGCGACACCTAAATCGTCACCCTACGCCTTTTAGTTTTCTCTATTTTCGCGGTTGAAATCACGGCTGCGGCAATTTCAATCGCGAAAATAGCGAAAACTAAAAGGCGTAGGGCGGCAGTTTATATATCATTGGAAAGAGGAAAAAGAGAGCTTTAAAATGATATGCATCTTTCCATAGTTTCTGCACTGCTCGGAGTCCCTTTAAAGTGTAACTGTCGAGCATAATATCAAAAATCAATTCTTTATTTTTATCTGGTAAACAAGTAATAAGCATGCTAACCAGGCAATCCAAAAGTTAAAATCTCTATTACTTGTTTATAAATGATCATTCCCCTGTTTACCTGACTCTTATTTGGTACGTTGCCGCAAAAAGGAAGTTGCAGGGCATGCTGGTTTTTTTGTTTGTTTTGTTTTTACTTTATTTCCTCTCAGACTAAACTAATGTACAGAAGGAAAAAAGGACAACCCACCATGCCCTGCAACTTCCTTTGTGCGGCAACGTACCAAATAAGAGTCAGGTAAACTGATCATTTATCAGCAAGAAAAGTAATAGTTATTTTAACTTTTGGATTGCCTGATTAGCATCCTTATTACTTGTTTACCAGATACAAATAAAGAATTGATTTTTGATTTTATGCCCGACAGTTACACTTTAAAGAGGAACTTTAACCAAGGATTAAACTTTATTCCAATCAGTAGCTGATGCCTCCTTTCCCACGAGAAATCTTTACCTTTTCTCATATAGATCAGGGGTCTCTGTATGGCTGATATTGTGGTGAAACCCCTTTCACAGTGTGATGTCATGACCATGGTCCTGACTTTTTTCTGTCTGTGACCCTTTTTGCGTTGTGGGAAATAACTTTTTCCAACTGCCAAGCAAGCAATATCACCCTCTATGCATAGATCTCTGTAATAAACGTTCTGTACAGATCACCTGGCAGGAGCGTGCTCCCGTATAATGTCAACTGTGATTAATTTCAGGATGTAAATTAGGGAGAGCAAAGATTTTACAATGGGGAAACACTGGCTAAATCTATAAACAAATAGTGTAAAAAATAAGCAAATGTATCATTCTATTTACCACAGTTCCTCCTTAACCAGTTCGCATTCAGTCGTTTTTCGCTTCATGCATCCGAACAATGTTCACCTCCCATTCATTAGCCTATAACTTTATTACTACTTATCACAATGAACTGATCTATATCTTGTTTTTTCCGCCACCAATTAGGCTTTCTTTGGGGGGTACATTTTACTAAGAGCCACTTTACTGTAAATGCATTTTAAAAGGAAGAATAAGAAGAAAACGGAAACAAATCATTATTTCTCACTTTTCGGCAATTATAGTTTTAAAATAATACATGCCTCCATAATTAAAACCCACGTATTGTATATGCCCATTTGTCCCGTTTATTACACCATTTAAATTATGTCCCTATCACAATGTATGGCGACAATATTTTATTTGGAAATAAAAGTGCATTTTTTCCGTTTTGCATTCATCACTATTTACAAGCTTATAATAAAAAAAAAAAAAAGAAATATTTCATCTTTACATAGATATTTAAAAAGTTTAGACCCTTAGGTAAATATTTGTGTTTTTTTTTTTTTTTTAATTGTAATGTTTTTTTTTTTTTTTAATTAAACATTTTATGTGGGTATTTTTGGGAGGGTGGGATTGAAATTGTATTTTTTTTGTAAATATATGTGTATTTTTATTTTTATTTAACATTTAGATGTAGTTTACTTTTTGGCCACAAGATGGCAGCCATGAGTTGTTTACAGTGACGTCACTCTAAGCGTACCACGTACGCTTAGAGCGACATAGGAAGCAGAAAAAGCGTAGCTTCCGAGAGAAGCTGTCGCTTTTTCTGCGGGGGAGAGGAATCAGTGATCGGGCACCGTTGCCCGATTCACTGATTCACTGGCTAACAAACCGCCGGCCGATCGCGCGCGTGCACGGCCGCGTGGACGCGCAGGAGCGCACATGGCTTCCTGGACGTGAGTTTCACGTCCAGGAATGTGAAATAGTTGAAGGGATACTGTAGGGGGGGGGGGGTCGGGGAAAATGAGCTGAACTTACCCGGGGCTTCTAATGGTCCCCCGCAGACATCCTGTGTTGGCGCAGCCACTCACCGATGCTCCGGCCCCACCTCCAGTTCACTTCTGGAATTTCTGACTTTAAAGTCAGAAAACCACTGCGCCTGCACGCCCGTGTCCTCGCTCCCGCTGATGTCACCAGGAGTGTACTGCCCAGACACAGACCATACTGGGCCTGCGCTGTGCGCTCTTGATGACATCAGCGGGATCGAGGACACGGCAACGCAGGCGATGAGGTTTTCAGACTTTACAGTCTGAAATTCTAGAAGTGAACCGGAGGCGGGGCCGGAGCATCGGTGAGTGACTGCGCCAACACAGGATGTCTGCGGGGGACCGTTAGAAGCCCCGGGTAAGTTCAACTCATTTTCCCCTGACCCCCCTACAGTATCCCTTTAAGCTTTGTTCATTCTGGAGCCAGTCTACTGAGGCTGTATCATTTGACTATTTAACAGTGGATATAAGACTTGACTCTGTGTGTAAAAAAAAAAAAAAAATAAAAAAAAAAAAAAAGTGAACATGGGATACCAGGGCTTTCTGAATACAAAGAAGTAGATTTGAGTAAATAAAGGCACGTACATACACCGTACTTTTGCAAACGATGGGTCCGTCAGACCCTCCTGTGGGGCGGTCGTTCTGCCGACAGTTGCACGTGAGTACAAG
Organism: Hyperolius riggenbachi; assembly: GCF_040937935.1. NCBI lineage: Eukaryota > Metazoa > Chordata > Amphibia > Anura > Hyperoliidae > Hyperolius > Hyperolius riggenbachi. Next base: position 130,073,954 of record NC_090653.1, on the reverse strand, counting down.
CTGTCGGCAGACTGATAAGACTGTTTTTGATTGATCCGCTAGTTGCTTGTACTCACATGCAACTGTCGGCAGAACGACCGCCCCACAGGAGGGTCAGAAGGACCCGTCATTTGCAAAAGTACGGTGTGTGTACGCGCCTTTACACTGATTTTCAGGAATCACAAGGTGCCTACATAATGGCAGTATTGTCTGATCACTCTAAAAGTGGTCATGTACATTTGAACCATAATATTCAATTTCCATTTTTTTAATAAAAATACTCCAATAGTATATAAAATTCAGTGTCTTAATAGGAAGTGGTACAGTAGCCTGGAGCTAGCATTAAATTCTTAATTCAGGTAACACCCTTTCGTTATTTCGTGTTTTTAGTTTTAAAGCTTTATTCCCTTTAAACATTTTTCATGTTAACATTAGGGCAGGTTATGATTGGGGGATGTTGGGGTGGGGATGGTCATCTGGTATGATTAGGTACATGTATCAAGTTATGACAAGGCTAATGACGGTATGGCCTTATAGGTCCATGAGGGTTGGGTACAGGTATTGGGTTCAGTTCAAGGCTTATGTAGTTTAGCTAGAAGGGTAGTGCTACATAACCCAGAGAGACATCAACACCATTGCTCATCACTGATATGAAGTCTGATATCTCTTTTATTTTGCATAATATGTATCCTGCTGACCTTTTCTAGATATATCGCTTATGGCATCTCGCATGCAATCTGTCATCTAGCACTTTTCTAGATATGTAGCCCATGACATCTAACATTGTTCCAGAAAGGATATTAGTCTATGGCCCCTTCCAAACTCCAGAGACTGTTTTTTGGGGGCTTGGAGGGGGTACCCAGTTAGCCTACCAGCATGTCTTTGGGTGGATACTCTCTAGATGCTCTTGTTTTCTCCCACAACCCAAACCTGAGGCGGACATGCACGGTTCATATAGACAATGTCCTTGACACAACGCAAACTCTAGAGCTGAAAAGCCAGGATTCTAACCACTTATCTTCTATGCTGAATAGCCCTTTAACTAACAAAGAAAGAACAGAAGGCTGCTTTCTTATTTGGGAACTAATGAACATTGCTTGTCTGCAGTGTTATTCTAGGTATAAGAGAGACACTTTTGCCATCAAAGGACAATTGTACTTTCTGTGCTCCTCTCTCAGAATTGAATATAAATGGGAAGACTAGGACTCCTGATGAAATCTATACAATGTTATGTTTAAGTGTGGAAGACCTATTAAATATGCCAGTATTAGATTTCATTTTGGTGGAAGAAAGCTACTTTATCACATCAGTTCTTCAAAACACATAGGATCCGATCCAGTTCACTTTTTCTCCTAGGTGATATTTTCACATCTCATAAATATCCAGCAAATATCCAGCAAACAAAAAATACTCATAATACTTTTTCATTTACACTGTGCTGAAAGGTTATTTGAAACCTAAGATGAAAAATTATCGCTTAGGAGAAAAAGTGAATTGGATCAGTAGCTGTAGCGTCCACCCAGTAATGTTTTATAACTATTGCAACTGTGTGACGTAGCCTGACTTAAAGTGTCTTTCTTTTTTAGGTGAAACTGGTCTTGGAAAATCAACCCTGATGGATACGTTGTTTAACACAAAATTTGAGGGGGAACCAAGTTCTCACTCGCAGCCAGGAGTCCAGCTGAAATCCTGTACATATGACCTGACGGAGAGTAATGTGCGCCTGAAAATGACAATAGTCAACTCGGTAGGATTTGGTGACCAAATCAATAAAGAAGACAGGTATGTTTACATGTGGCCTATAGAAGAGGGGCCTGGAGTTATTTATACTGTCTTCGTAATATGCATTTATTAGACAGTTACGAGGTTAAACATGCTTAAAGTATGCTTTTTGAAAAAAAAAAATCCAAATTAAAGTAGGCAATTACAGTACATGCTACAGCAATTCATAGATAATCATCTCCTCTGTGACCTACAGTTTGGCTGCCGACTCCCACCTATTCTCATCTCATCCGCTCTTTTTAGCTACATAGGAATGCGAGGGGAAGGTGATGGGGAAGAAATAATTGATCTCTCCACTGTCACCTTACATGCGTATCATTCATGGCTAATAGCCTGTATTGGAGAGTTGCGGCCTCAGCCAGACTATTGAGGTGGCAGAGTATTGTTATTATTTTACTTATTGATTTTATAAAGTGCCAACAAATTCTGTGTTGCTGCACAAAGAAAGAAACAAGGGGTACAAAATGAGACAGTGGTGTACACCAATATACAAAATGCAGAACTGGTACTGTGATCAGTGACAAAAATAACAATATTAATAAAATGTATAAAAATGAATATGTAGTGCCACAGCAGGTATTTTGCTTTTCTAGCTTTTACAATCTGCAACTTTTTAACCACATCATTGTTGTGGTGTTGTTGTTGTTTTTTGTTGTTGTTGTTTTTTGTTGTTGTTTTTGTTTTTTTTTCTTTATGTGGAGGTGTTGCTGTTGTAAAGTACCTATTTTCACTCTGCTTGTAGACATGATCATTATTAAAATTAACTTTACCTAAAGTACGTGGTTCAGAACTCCCTGTTGAATCAATTCATGCTACCTTACCTAAGATAACTGCAGCACCAATACAGAACCTTGGTAGGTAAAAGAAGTGCAGCCAAGTGTGACCTTTTTATATAAAAATTTAAAATTGGCATATTAATATAGTGGCTTATGTCTGGATTTACTTAGTGTTTTTTGACATCTGATTTTTTTTTTCATTCATAATTCGTTCTTTTAAGGATGCTCAGGTTTGTAACCAATTCACCCTAATGCCACTGAGGTCTTGTGGATGTTTAACTAATTTTTTTTTACAGGGAATTTTGGCGTTGGTAAAGGCAGGTCCTTGTGTTCACTTTTATGCATTAAAATAGAACATCTCATAATCAGCTAAATGCTTTATTAATGGCCCTTTTTCCGGTAAAAGTTGTTCATGGATGCCTCTAGGTATGCAGATAATGCTGGGCTTTAATAGGAAACACTGCATACTTGGCACTCTGACTATCCTGCACGTAACTTGTAATCTCATTTTTTTTTTTTATTTACAGGAAAAAAGTACTAAATAAAATGCAATGAAAGTCCATTTGTAAGAATTTAAAATTATTGAAATCGGCAATTGCGGTTATAAATTTTCCACTAAAGGAAGATGAAATCCAAGGGAACCTGATAAATGATATACTGTGTTGTCGTTTTTCTATGTTGGCTCCATCAGACTTAATTCGCCCTGCTTCGTTGTGAAGAGGCAGGTTGATTGCCATCATGTGGATTTGATTGGCTTGAAAACTTATTTTTTTTATTTCAAAAGTTGCTTATTTTTTATCTTTCAGCTACAAGTCTATTGTTGAATTCATTGATTCCCAGTTTGAGTCCTACCTGCAGGAAGAGCTGAAGATTAAGAGAGTTCTGCATAATTACCATGACTCTCGTGTTCATGCGTGCCTCTACTTCATCGCCCCCACTGGCCATTCCCTCAAATCTCTAGACCTCGTCACTATGAAGAAACTGGACAGCAAGGTCAGAGACTAAACACGGTTTATGATTTTCAGCCACCACCTCTTTCACGGTTGTAACATAATATTTTGTTGTAGCTGCTTGCTTCTGTGAGAATGTGTATATAGGTTGCGGAGCACTGAGATTTCTGTGTACCCAGATTAAAAGTTGTAGGTGTTAGCACCATGTAGCTGATCATACGGTGTGCTGCAGCACAAGAGGTCATCACACATATAATTTAACCAACTCTTCGACAACACTGATTTTTAACATCTGATGTTAATACTACTCCACCTGCACTTGAACTCTGTAAACACGTACACTATAGTTCACTAGGTGGAGCTAAAAAAAGTAATGGACAGCTTGCGCCTTGGTTAACTGCAACAATACGCTCTAATAAAAGCACATCTAAAGTGAAAATAAACTCATGAGGTGTGTATGTGTGTGTGTTTTATTAAAGGAACATATAATATAGAACGGAGTCTCCCTTTTTTTTTTTTTTTTTTTTTTATGTTTAGTTTAAAGAGGAACTATAATCAAGGATTGAACTTTATCCCAATCAGTAGCTTATACCCACTTTCCATGACAAATATTTTCCTTTTCTCGATTAGATTTTTAGGGGGCTCTGTATGGCTGATATTGTGGTGAGACCCCTCCCACAGTATGATGGCAGCACCTAGGTCCTGACAGTTTACTGTCTGTGAACCTTGTTACATTGAGGGAAATAACTGCTGTTTCCAACTGCCAAGCAACCAGTATCTCCCTCTGTGTATCTGTATAGCTATAAAAGAAAAACAATGTTTTATCATATTGCATTGTTAGGGGGTGTGGTTATAGATAATGGCAGCTGGTTTTTTTTTTTTTTTTTTTTTTTGTTTTCCCTCCATGTCTTCCAGTAGTAAAGATGATTATATGCAGGTTAATTGTGGATCAAACAATATGAACCAATTACATGACAAATATCAATCACTTCTTGTTATCTCATCATTTTTTTTTTTTTTTAACTAGTCACTTTGAACTGTATTGATTTGTCCCCCCCCCCCCCTCTTCGCTACAGTTTTTTTTAAAGGACTACTGTGGGGGGGGGGGGGGGGGGGGTTTGAACTTACCTGGGGCTTCTAAAGGTCCCCTGCAGCTGTCCTGTGCCCCATGCAGCCACTCCCCGATGCTCAGGTCCTCGCCTCTGGTTTGTAATAAATATTTGTTGGTTGCTATTGGCAACAACACTACACCTTCGTTCGGCACCATATGGCCACATACATACATCAGACCATAGTCTTTGGAAAATGAAAGATCACAGACCAATCTTACCACCCTTCCTGTAGTATAAGAGCCATACTCTACACAGTCTTTTCTATGGAGCTGAACTCCACATCAGGAAAATATCTTGGCAAGATGCTGCACACACAGATCTGTACAGACACAAAAGATCAGTATCTGCAAAAGATCTGTTTCTGCCAAAAATCCATTCCTGCAAATTGCAATGATAGTCTATGAGATCTGCAGATCATCATACACACATGATTTAACTGACATTCATCTGCAGATCAGATCCACCAGGATGGATTTTTAGATCTGCAGATGAATGTCAGTTAAATCATGTGTGTATGATGATCTGCAGATCTCATAGACTATCATTGCAATTTGCAGGAATGGATTTTTGGCAGGAACAGATCTTTTGCAGATACTGATCTTTTGTGTCTGTACAGCATCTGTATGTGCAGCATCTTGCCAAGATTTTTTCCTGATGTGGAGTTCAGCTCCATAGAAAAGACTGTGTAGAGTATGGCTTTCATACTACATGAAGGGTGGTAAGATTGGTCTGTGATCTTTCATTTTCCAAAGACTATGGTCTGATGTGTGTATGTGGCCTAACACAGGAAGTGTGATAACTTGACACTCCTCACCGCAAACAGCATAGGAGATAGAACTTCTTAGACATCGTCAAAGGTTCAAGAGTTTATTTGTAAAACAAATATACAGATGTGTTCATCAGCAATCTTATATCTTCGTTACATGTTACCTCCTTCGGCAAAGCAAACGGTCTGTAGAATCTTATGCGTTCCATGCAGACTTGGTCTATCCCTAGTGCCTAGACCAGGCTTTCTCTTTGTTACATCTATGCTAGTTGCACTTAGGCATATATACAGCATACAGTTAGGGAAAGTTACAAGAAGGAAGTCAGCAGAAGTAGAGAGAAGTGCCCTCAGGAGCCCATGTTGGCTATTCTTATACTAACCTCTAAAGAGTTAAATGTGACATCATCCCGCAGGGATGATCTAGTACCCATCGCATGCAATTGGCTGATAATAGCACGTAATGGATGACACTGTCTGCGCCTGCTCCGATGGGACAAGCCAAAAATGGCATTTCCTCTACTTGTGCCCAAGTATATCCAAGAAGCCGGCACCATCTGTATCAAATGCTCTTTTATTGATTAAAGTGCTTGTCAGCCATCACAGCAACGTTTCAAAGCTAGTCCGCTTCTTTATCAAGCTAAGCTGCAAGTCAGAATACAATACATCTATGTAACACACTCCTTTATATAGTATCATGGTTCCGTGGTCACCCAATTAAATTATCCCAATTCAAACCATCCTATCGCAAGGCTCCATGGCCTGCGGACCTGATGGGAAATTATCTGGGTACTCACGGATTGGACATAGATCTGGACACCACCTCTTCAGCATTTCAACCTATTGGTTAGGTCTCCTGCCGCCGTGAGCAATACTGGCTGCGCATCCCCTCCTTCTCCTCCCACTGTCTCACCGTCATCGGCGGACCAGATGGGGAACGCCGGGGTCACGTGTGCCTGGAGAGACGTCATCCGCCTCGCCCTGCCCACGTAGCGTCAGCCAATCAGTGTACGGTGCGCTCGTAGTGGCGCACCGCCCACCTCAGATGTAAACATTGCCCACGATCGCATAGAGACCGGCCTTGCTGGAAAGCAAATATCACTACAAGGCTGCACATATGTAAATACATATCACGGAGTGCCAAAGCAGAGCGCAGAGCACATACATAAGAGAACTATACATACTGTTGGATACAAAATGCTATATAGTAACTCATAATACCACATAGTGGCAAATTAAAAATAGGTGCAATATGCATAAGATGAATTATGTGGGGTATCAGAGGTACAAAAACACATCAGACACCATGGAGACAAGGGAAAACAAAGCTACAAAGAAAAACTGAAAAGAACTTAATAAAAAGGGAACCAAATCTAGCTCACGATTAAGTCCCCTTGGCTCCATGGTGTCAAGTTTTTTTAATCCAATGTGCCTCTCTCCAGAGAAGTCTCTTAAGCCTATCCCCTCCTCTTTTAGGTTGCATCACCTGCTCTATTATAAGGAACTTAAGCTGGCTGACATTATGCCTAGCCTGACTAAAATGGTAAGGGACGGCTTGATCTGTCAGGTTCTCGCGTATAGCATGCTTGTGAGATGACAATCTCTCCTTCATCTTTTGAGTTGTTTGACCTATATATATCAGTCCACATGGACATTTTAAAGCATACACCACATATGTGGAGTCACATGTGTGGCATACCTGTATCTTAAACTTAGTTCCTCTATGGGGGTGAACAATTTGATCCCCCTTAATGACTGAGCTGCAATGAACGCAGTTCAGACATGGTAATGTGCCTGTACGCGAGAACCTGGTTTGTGATCCCGATCCCTCCATGTCTGCATGGACCAGCCGGTCCCGCAAATTCGGAGCACGTTTATAGGAGAAAATAGGAGGGTAAACAAACTGTTTGACATGGGGAAGGCTGTCTGATTAATAGTGCCAATGTTTTTTAACCACCTTGGCTATCTCACCGCTCATAAGGTTATATCTGGATACAAAAGGAATCCTGTTCTCAATGTCTCTCTGTCTCCTATATTTTGTCCTGTCTCCTGACACCCTATCTCTGGCTTTTTGTACTACCTCAGTAGGATACCCCCACTGTAGGAATTTTTGTTGCATTTCATCCAATCTCCTAGTCTGAGCCACATCATCTTCCACTATCATACGCACCCTCTGAAATTGACTTACTGGTACCGACCTCTTGGTAGCCCCCGGATGAAAACTCCCGTAATGGAGAAGGGAGTTGACATCCGTGGGCTTAACAAAGAGGTCGGTCGTCAAAGTCTCCATGTCTCATAATCAGGGTATCCAAAAAACGTATTTGCTCCACAGAACTATGAACTGTCAGTCTGATCTGATGACACCTATCCATCAATTGTGACACAAGTGTCAAGGGTCGAATGTGGCCCCACCCACACGCAAAAAATATCATCTATGTAGCGAAACCATTGCAAAGCATGTTTTTTGAATAAATCATTGGTATAAACAAACATTTCCTCATACACGCCCATATAGATGTTTGCATAGGACGGGGCCACATTCGACCCCATCGCTGTACCGCTAATCTGCATATAGTAGGTGTCCTCAAATCGAAAATAATTCATCTGTAACACTATCCCCAATAGGGAACAAACAAAATCCACCTGTCTTAGAATAGTCTGATGCTGTCTCAAGCATATATCGGACAGCCTCCACACCCCCATCATGTGGGATGGAGGTGTAGAGGCTCTCCACATCCATTGTAACCAAATACCACTCCCCAGCTATTGGCTGGATATTTCTCAAGATGTTAAGAAACATGGGTGTATCTCTAAGGTAGGATTTTTGTGAAATAACATAAGGTCGCAGGATCTTGTCAAGGTACTTAGCAATAGGGGCAAAGACTGACTCTATGCCCGCCACTATGGGTCTCCCTGGGGGGTCCACAAGACTCTTATGGATTTTGGGGCATACATAAATCACTGGTGTGATGGGGTATGTCTGAATCAGATACAGGAATAGTGATGCACCTCTTCTGCTTAATGAATGATGTGCCACGGCCAGACCTGGCAGCACCCCAGGTTATTCTTCCAAGTATATCCAAGAAGCCGGCACCACTTGTACCCAGAAATTAGGTAAAATATGTTTCCTGACTATTGTTTACCTTTAGGAAATATGAAAACACTCGATGCTTACAGTAAAAGCCGCCTCGATGTCTGTACATCGTGGATAGATGAGCACTCTGGCCTTGTGTGAGACACTGGACCCTGTTCCACAGTGCTTCTAGAAATGCTCCTTAAAAGGAGACTCTCTGCAAATCAAGTCTTTTAACTAAACTCAGTTAAAGTAACTGAGGCCTACGAATTCAAGCATATCATACTTAAATTCTAACACGGTTCACTGCTGGAATTCCCATCTTTACGCAAACTGTACTGGGCCTGTGCATTACACTCCTGGTGATGTCAGTGGGAGCGAGGGCGCAGCCACACAGGCGCAGTGGTTTTCAGACTTTAAAGTCTAAAGATATGGCAAACCATGATGAAACTATGTACCCAACAAGGGGAAGGTGCTGATGAAGCCAATTTCTGGTTGGGATATGGCGTATCATAGCTGCTGAGGCTTTGCAAGAGAAAACAAAACAAAAACAAACTGAAGTAATGACTCTTTGGACTTTCCAGCACTAAAACCTTATCTCAAGCTTTCTCTCTGTCAGCTCTTTTTGGTTTCTATTTACTTTTCAGGAAACAGACTGAATTCAACAAGCTCCTAAGCATAGATAATGAGCTAGCACTACATGTACCTATGTAAGCTTATCATGTCACATGTCACTTCAGGTGAACAGTGTCCAGCTAGCTGCAGCAGGGGATCACATGACCCCTGGAGGATTTTTTCTTTTTCTTAAAAGAAGAAAAAAAAAAAGTTTTATTTTGTTAACCTATTTTGGTTCCTGGACGTAGTTTCTACGTCCAGGAACCATGCGCGCTCCCGCGGCCGATTGCACGCGCACTCCCGGCCGCGGATTCAGTAGCCAGGGAATCAATGTATCGGGCTACGGAGCCCGATCATTGATTCCTCTCCCCCGCTAAAAAAAGCGACAGCTTCTCTCAGAAGCTGCGCCTATTCTGGCCGTTCCCTTCCCGATGCGCCACTCTAAGCGTGTGTTACGCTTAGAGTGACGTCATGTAAACAAACTCATGGCCGCCATCTTGTGGCCAAAAAGTAATACTACACCTGTAAAAAAAAATAATTTAAAATGAACACACATTTACATTATAAATCTATTGTTTATCTCCCACCCTCCCAAAACTACCCAAATAAAATGTTTACAATAATAAAAAAAAAAAAACATGTAAATATTTACCTAAGGGTCTAAACTTTTTAAATATCAATGTAAAGATGAAATATTTCTATATTTTTTGTTTTTTATTTTAAACTTGTAAATGGTGATAGATGCAAAACGGAAAAAATGCACCTTTATTTCCAAATAAAATATTGTCGCCATACATTGTGATAGGGACATAATTTTAACAGTGTTATAACCGGGACATATGGGCAAATACAATACGTGAGTTTTAATTATGGAGGCATGTATTATTTTAAAACTATAATGGCTGAAAACTGAGAAATAATAAATGTTTTCCTTTTTTTCTTATTCTTCCTGTTAAAATGCATTTACAGTAAAGTGGCTCTTAGCAAAATGTACCCCCCCAAAGAAAGCCTAATTGGTGGCGGAAAAAACAAGATATAGATCAGTGCATTGTGATAAAGTTATAGGCTAATGAATGGGAGGTGAACATCTCTCACGTGAAAACGACGGAACCTGAATGGGTTAAGCTAGCGATTCGCTAGCTAATCATGTGGCCCAATTCCCTCCGGTCCCCACCGATCGCCGCCGTTATGCGTACCCCCCAGGGATCCCGCGATGGCGCAGCCTCCCAATCAGCTCCAGGCTTCGCTATGGGTAGGATCGGTACTGCACATGACATCGATGACGTCATGTCCGATTGTCGCCTCAGCGATGAGTGAAGCTGAATGGAGAAGCTGCGGCTCTCGCGGCATCGTGGACAGGTAAATTTAGCCGGCGGCGATCAAGGGGCTCAGAGAGGTGCCGGGGAGTTCGGGACACATAGTTAGCTAGCCTAGTGCTAGCTAAGAAATAAAAAATTTTTATAAAAAAAAAAATCCCTCCCGCGGACACTGCAACTGCGTACCGCCAGGGAGGTTAAAGGAGTTGTCGGCCAAATACTACTGCCCTATGATATATTTACCCGGGACTTCCCAGCTTCTCGCAGCTGACACGTCCCATGCAGCATCTCCGCTTACAGCTGCCAGCCCGGGGACCCTGCTGGTGCTGAGGTTGTCCTCTACTACGCCTGCACAAGCGCTGCTGTCGCTCAAATCCACGTTGTCCACAGTGTACTGCACAGGCACGGAACTACTGTGCACGAGCAGTACACTGCTGATAACATGGACTTGATTGACGGTGGCGCCTGCACAGATGCAGTAGAGGAGGTCTGCTTCTGCATCGGCGGAGACCCTGGGCTGGCGTTTACGAACGGAGATGCTGCAAGGGACATGTCGGCTGCAAGGGGCTGGAGGAAGCCCCGGGTAAGTATATCACAGGCCAGCAGTATTTTGCTGATGCTTTCTAATAAAGCAAATGCCCAATAGTGTAACTGCCAACCGGTGTCCAAAAACAGCTTGTATACCCTTCCATTTCTAATAATTAGCACCTGTCTGCTAATGCTTTTTGGTGTGTGAATATCTATTTACAAAAAGAAAAAAACCTGTTATGTAAGCGTATATTCAGACGTTAATTATTAAAATGAACTGACAGGCAGATAACACATCAGCACCACCTCCGCGTATGAGAGATAACGGCCCTGGAGACTTGAGCGCAGGATTCAGCCTGTATATGGCTGATCCTGCTGCCGCACAAGTCCCGGCCGTATTAAATACTATTCCCCCTCCAGGCCGTCATGGATAGTGGGGAATGAAATAATTTGGCTTCCAGCAATTGCTGGAAGCCGAATTATGTTTTGAAAGTAACTTCGGCGCTGAAGTTACTCCCTGTGCCTGCTATAGCCGTAATTCCTATTACGGCCTATGGTGGCGCCCAAATCTCTTGCACTGGTTTCAGCGTTTTCGCCGCCTCCTCCTGTACACATTGTTGCCAATTCCCTGCTAAAGGCGATAGTCATTGGCAAGAGTTGTCTACTTAGTTGCTTTTATTGGCTACAAATCACTTACTTGCTACATATAGCAAAGCACAGCAATGACTTGTAGAAGCTACTGCATGTCATTGCAACATGGACCTTAAAACATAATCATTACTGAAGAAACCCATTGGTAGTTTCATGTATGTATGATGTATATATTTAGTCAATTTCTAAACTCTGCATTTCTCTTACATAGGTTAATATCATTCCAATAATAGCAAAATCGGATTCAGTTTCTAAAAGTGAGCTGACCAAATTCAAGATCAAAATCACAAGTGAGCTAGTCAGTAATGGTGTACAGATTTATCAGTTCCCCACCGATGATGAGACTGTGGCAGAAATTAATGGAACTATGAATGTAAGTATGTAATTAAACCAGCAATGAAATAACTTGGTGTGTTTTTTTTTTTTTTTTTTTTTTTGGGGGGGGAGGGGGGGGGGGGGGGGGGGTTGTATTTTAAGCACCTCTTCAGCTGAAATTTTTATTTCACCACTGCTGATTCCTTTCACCTTCCTGTAATGTAATAATATGAAAATAGATGCTTGACTAAAGTGCTAAATAACCTTAAATGTGACCTGCACAGCTGATGATATTTGACCTGTCTTCTGGTGTTGGAGGATTGCATTCTGGGATGGGGAGGTTCTGGGATACTCCTTACCACTGCCAGTCAGGATGCTTGAGTGATGTGTAGCCGAACTGTCACCCAAAACAACCCCTCCTCTATCCCCCAGTGATTGAAGAGGGAGTAGCTGCGGCAACAGGCTCCTAGGAAATGTAAGGTTTCATCAATTCTATGGGCCTAATGTATGTTTTCTCATACTAACAGCAGGGAGGGAGCATGCATAATATTGGGTTGCATGCATATTGCTGTTGTAATGTGCGCTATGCTGCATGTTACCATAGCAATGCACGTGTAACCCCTGGTAACACTTGTGCTAATAAACAACGTGCTGCCCCCTGCCGTTAATACTGGTAAAATTGTTGTGCACTGCCTGCTCCATTACAATTTTACTGCAGCTTCATGCATTGGGCCCTGTTTGTGTCAAGAAACTATTTATTTTTACACATTGTTGCTCACAGTAGCATGTACATTTTCCCAATTCTAGTGCATTGTAACGGCATTGTTCACATAATGTACGACTTTAATAGTCCCTTTTTAAATGCACAACAAGTGAAAGTTTTTGTTGTGTAAAATCGTGCAGCAAGATTTATTGAAGTGTATGGGCTATTTAAAAAATGCATACAAAAACTCAAACGGAATTGCATGCACAACTGCAAGTTTGGATGTATTTACAATGCAATAGTGTGAATGAGGGCTAAGAGGGCACCCATCTGTCAAGGCACAATATCAGATCAGCAGCATGTCACAAGACTGTGCTGCTGATGGGAAATTTCAGGTATTTGGCACTTTTTAAAAAAAAAAATATTTTTAAACATTTATACTATTGAAAGGTAGATGGCGGCAGCGAGAGAATAAAGTGTTTTTATCTGGGTAAACTGGAGAAGGACTCTATGATGAGTATTCTTGTATACAGCTTGTTCATGTGTGGAATTTGCCTACCCCTATTGCGATTGTAATATGGTGTTTTTGTTACTGTAGGCTCACTTACCATTCGCAGTTGTTGGGAGCACAGAGGAAGCTAAAATTGGAAACAAAATGATGAAGGTCCGGCAATACCCATGGGGCACTGTTCAAGGTACTTTGCCATCTTTTAATCTGCACATATCTATGGTCACTGAGGCCTGGTACCCACTAGCAGCTCTTTTCTATATGCTTGTGATTTGAAAAGCTCTTGGTAATGTAATGCTATGGGGGATTTTTTTTAAATAAAATCACATCCCTTAAGTGGGATCACACACATAGTATTGCATTAGCAAGAGCTATTCAAATCACAGGCACTTTCAAACGGCTTTGAAAATTCGTCTTGAAGGAGGAAGTGCGGTAGTGAGTCGTGGAATGAGTCACATATGTTGCGTGTGAGGGGAATGATGCACACAGGGCTTCTGGGTAAGTTAACCCCTTTTCTCCCACGGTCACAGCTGCATTCATTAACCTTTTGAATCAGAGTAGCTACTTGGAAGCCTATCCCTGATCGCTGCTAGTAGGTTCCAGGCCTTACAGTTTTTTAGGCAGGTATAAAAAAAATGCTGTAAACTAAGAATGCAAAACAAAGAGAAGTGTTAAGGTGGCCATACATTGTTTGATCTGCTACCAGAACGACCATGAGATAGATCTATAGACCCAAATCAATTGTAATGTGCATGTTAATCGCATCCAATACCATGTGCAATGGAAAAGGTTGCTTAGGTATGAAAATGAAAACAAATACTTAGCGTTCTGTGTAGGAGGCGCAGTAGATGCCACTTGAGCGTCGACAGCGGTGCTCGCACAGGCGCAGTAGATGCCGACCTGGCGTGTTCAGCATCTGCAACGGAGGGGATTGGGAGCCAACGGAGCAGTGGCGAAGACACAGGACGGTTGCCAGGGGCTGGAGGAAGCCCCGGGAAGTAAAGCTTCCCCCCCCCCCCCCCCCGATTCCTCCTTTAAGGCTACAGATAAGTGACAACGCAATAGGAAAGCCCGCCACAGACCTCCACAACAACTCGGGGCCCAGGTGCAGTTTTGAGCAACGAGTTCAGCAGCATACCCAAGTGCTCAATTTCTTTTATTTGTGCAATAGGAATATATTGGTGGAAGAGAGGCTTAAATGTTCCGGACAACAACTTGGTCCTTACTCATAGCCTGTAGGTTGCGGTCCAAAACATAAACATGTAAGCCTTTCTTCCACCGATATTTGTATTGCACAAAAAAAAAAATTACTTGGCGTTGGGTGGATTACAGATGAAGTGCTGACAATGGTGTAGAGCTTCCGATTGCCTATCTATAATTGCAGCAGATGTTAACATGGGTGTTAAGGATGATTCTTTTGATTCTATATAAAGTAGAAAGAAGACTAGCTTTTTTTTTTTTTTATAGCTAGGACTGATAAGTGTAATAACAAGGGTGAACTCAGTTATCCAATGCCTACACAGAGTGTTTAATTAAAAAAATAAACCTTTTTATCCAGAGTTTTATTTATTTAGTATTTACTGTATTTAGATATAGCGCCAACACATTACGCAGCACTGTACACAGTATATTGTCACCTAACTGTCCCTCAGAGGGGGCTCACAATCGAATCCCTACCATGGTCATATATTGATGTATGTATCGTGTACTGCATGTATCGTAGTGCAGGGCCAATTTAGGGGGAAGCCAATTAACTTATCGGTATGTTTTTGGGATGTTTGAGGAAACTGGAGTACCTGGAGCAAAGCAACGCAGACACGGGGAGAACATACAAACTCCTTGCGGATGTTGACCTGGATGGGATTCAAATCAGGCAATGCAAGGCGAGAGCCTTAACCACTACGCCACTGTGCTCCCCAGAGCATGGCATACTCCTTATCCATGCCTGCGTCCTTTTTCGGCCTGTTGGCCACTATGTATCTGAAAAAGCACTACTGTAGATAAAGCAGTGGTCCCTGTGGGGTCCTGATGCCCTAAAACAAAGACTGTAAAAAAGGTGCTCAGTGTAGTATAATTATTGATAGGGGTAGGGGTTATGACCAGGGTTGCTCGTAAACTACGCTAGCGCGAATCTACGCGTCGTAGTACGCAACTACGCATCGTAGT